>NW_011492246.1:41850-42711 GCF_000754665.1 Bison bison bison | reverse complement strand
CAAAGATATCCCACAAAAAAAGAAAACTATAGGCCAATATCACTGATGAACATAGATGCAAAAATCCTTAACAAAATTCTAGCAATCAGAATCCAACAACACATTAAAAAGATCATACACCATGACCAAGTGGGCTTTATCCCAGGGATGCAAGGATTCTTCAATATCCGCAAATCAATCAATGTAATACACCACATTAACAAATTGAAAAATAAAAACCATATGATTATCTCAATAGATGCAGAGAAAGCCTTTGACAAAATTCAACATCCATTTATGATAAAAACTCTCCAGAAAGCAGGAATAGAAGGAACATACCTCAACATAATAAAAGCTGTATATGACATACCCACAGCAAACATTATCCTCAATGGTGAAAAATTGAAAGCATTTCCTCTAAAGTCAGGAACAAGACAAGGGTGCCCACTTTCACCATTACTATTCAACATAGTTTTGGAAGTTTTGGCCACAGCAATCAGAGCAGAAAAATAAATAAAAGGAATCCAAATTGGAAAAGAAGAAGTAAAACTCTCACTATTTGCAGATGACATGATCCTCTACATAGAAAACCCTAAAGACTCCACCAGAAAATTACTAGAACTAATCAATGACTATAGTAAAGTTGCAGGATATAAAATCAACACACAGAAATCCCCTGCATTCCTATACACTAATAATGAGAAAACAGAAAGAGAAATTAAGGAAACAATTCCATTCACCATTGCAACGGAAAGAATAAAATACTTAGGAATATATCTACCTAAAGAAACTAAAGACCTATATATAGAAAACTATAAAACACTGGTGAAAGAAATCAAAGAGGACACTAATAGATGGAGAAATATACCATGTTCATGGATT
>NW_011492246.1:40323-41469 GCF_000754665.1 Bison bison bison | reverse complement strand
ATCAAGACAGTATGGTACTGGCATAAAGACAGACATATAGATCAATGGAACAAAATAGAAAGCCCAGAGATAAATCCACGCACATATGGACACCTTATCTTTGACAAAGGAGGCAAGAATATACAATGGATTAAAGACAATCTCTTTAACAAGTGGTGCTGGGAAATCTGGTCAACCACTTGTAAAAGAATGAAACTAGATCACTTTCTAACACCATACACAAAAATAAACTCAAAATGGATTAAAGAGCTAAACGTAAGACCAGAAACTATGAAACTCCTAGAGGAGAACATAGGGAAAACACTCTCTGACATACATCACAGCAGGATCCTCTATGACCCACCTCCCAGAATATTGGAAATAAAAGCAAAAATAAACAAATGGGACCTAATTAACCTTAAAAGTTTCTGCACATCAAAGGAAACTATTAGCAAGGTGAAAAGACAGCCTTCAGAATGGGAGAAAATAATAGCAAATGAAGCAACTGACAAACAACTAATCTCAAAAATATACAAGCAACTCGTACAGCTCTACTCCAGAAAAATAAATGACCCAATCAAAAAATGGGCCCAAGAACTAAATAGACATTTCTCCAAAGAAGACATACAGATGGCTAACAAACACATGAAAAGATGCTCAACATCACTCATTATCAGAGAAATGCAAATCAAAACCACTATGAGGTACCATTTCACACCAGTCAGAATGGCTGCGATCCAAAAGTCTACATATAATAAATGCTGGAGAGGGTGTGGAGAAAAGGGAACCCTCTTACACTGTTGGTGGGAATGCAAACTAGTAGAGCCACTATGGAGAACAGTATGGAGATTCCTTAAAATAGAATAGAACTGCCTTATGATCCAGCAATCCCACTGCTGGGCATACACATTGAGGAAACCAGAAGGGAAAGAGACACGTGTACCCCAATGTTCATCGCAGCACTGTTTATAATAGCCAGGACATGGAAGCAATGTAGATGCCCATCAGCAGATGAATGGATAAGAAAGCTTTGGTACATATACACAATGGAGTATTACTCAGCCATTAAAAAGAATATATTTGAATCAGTTCTAATGAGGTGGATGAAACTGGAGCCTATTATACAGAGTGAAGTAAGCCAGAAAGAAAAACACCAATACAGTATAC
>NW_011492246.1:28210-40223 GCF_000754665.1 Bison bison bison | reverse complement strand
ATATATATGGAATTTAGAAAGATGGTAACAATAACCCTGTGTACGAGACAGCAAAAGAGACACTGATGTATAGAACAGTCTTACGGACTCTGTGGGAGAGGGAGAGGGTGGGAAGATTTGGGAGAATGGCATTGAAACATGTAAAATATCATGTATGAAACGACTTGCCAGTCCAGGTTCTATGCACGATACTGGATGCTTGGGGCTAGTGCACTGGGACGATCCAGAGGGATGTTATGGGGAGGGAGGAGGGAGGAGGGTTCAGGATGGGGAACTAATGTATACCTGTGGCGGATTCATTTTGATATTTGGCAAAACTAATACAATTATGTAAAGTTTAAAAATAAAATAAAATTAGAAAAAAAAATTTAAAAAAATACAATTAAAAAAATATTTAATACCAAAAGACTGATTTGGGAGAATGGCATTAAAACATGTATAATATCATATAAGAAATGAATTGCCAGTCCAGATTTGATGCAGGATACAGGATGCTTGGGGCTGGTGCACTGGGATGACCCAGAGGGATGGTATGGGGGGAGAGGTGGGAGGAGGGTTCAGGAGTGGGAACACGTGTACACCCGTGGCAGATTCATGTTGATGTATGGCAAAACCAATACAATATTGTAAAGTAATTAGCCTCCAATTTAAAAAATAAAATATTGAAAAAAATATTTAATACCTATTAAGGGTTACTTTTTAAAAGCAAAAGATTAATCTAGGTCCTATGAAAAATTGGAAAGTCTAACTGTATTTTAGAAGTCTAAATACAGTTTCTGCAATCAATTTGCAAAACTAGGGCCAATACACAAAATAATTTGTATCAAAGTATACAAACCAACAGCAAATTAACAAGTCAAAATCCTTTGCATGCAAGGGTGAGTAAATTCACAGAAGTGGACCAAAAGAACATATAATACAAATAACAGAAAATTCTCTAGAAATGAACATATCCATTAAAAAACTTAGCACATCTCCAGGGTCTCTAACCTACATTCATTCTGCAGCATTAAAAGAACCTGATTGTCAATAAGTAACTATCACATTCCAATTATATAATTTACCTTTATAGATACTTTCTTCTTAAACTTCATAGCATTTTATTAGTATGATCTCATTTATCTTTCAGTTAATAATGAAAAACTACTTAGTTGCCTCAACTTAATTGATATTCCTTAAGACCAGAGGAGTAAAGTGAACATTGCAAGGTAATTAAGGTAAATAATTCACTTAGTCACTTAGTAGAATTTGAACCCATAATTATAAATTCTAGTTTAGTGTTGTATTTTAAGACAAGAAAATGTATCTAGTTGATTTGGGTATTAGGGGAAAAGCTAAAATGAAAGCATATGGCATTATCTTGTTGCTTTCCATCACTATTATATACATATTTTAATTTACTCATGTACCCATTTCATCAGTGTTCTCCTAGCAGGTAAACAAAGTCAGTTAAACCAATAAACTCTCCTTAATTACCTGAAAGTGAAAAGTGAAAGTGAAAGTTCCTCATTCGAGTCCAACTCTTTGTGATCCCATGGACTATACAGTCCATGGAATTCTCCAGGCCAGAATACTGGAGTGGGTAGCCTTTCCCTTCTCCAGAGGATCTTCCCAACTCTGCACTACTATAAGTGTACATAATCATATACTGATGCTAACGAGTTAATTTCGTTACAAAAATTACCTCTTCTAAGGCACTCCATAGATCCTCCTCCTTATGCTCTTTAAAGGGATCCAGATTTTTCTTCATTGTTCCAATGAATAAAACTGGTTCCTAAATATCCAAAAACAGGAAATGTTATTACTGTAACATCTTTCATCTTGTTTTTATGCTTACAGAACAGAATTAAAGTGCCAAAAAATATCCCCCTCACAATTCACTATAATCATTAATAATAAGGCTGCAAATGCTTGTTTATAAAATAGCATCTCTAAATTAACCTCCCACTGTAGAAAGTATGCTCCAAAATATCTCTGGACCATTGGACACTAACAAAAGAAAATGTTGAAAAGTGTCACCTTAAGAAGAAGAGAAAGGAAGATTTGATTTTTCAAAACTGCCTTCCTGGTAATGTCTTGCTATTCAGTCACTCAGTCATGTCTGAGTCTTTGTGACCCCACAGACTGCTTCCTACCAATTATCTGCTTTTCCCCCAAATGTGGATGTACTTATTAGAGGAACTTTACATCAAGAAAACTAGATAAACTCATTGTCAATCCTGGTGTGATACTGGGAAATACCAACAGCACAATTAGTTGCAGTTTGTGCCTCAAAGCAAACCCATTAAATTTCCACACATTGGCAATTAAGAATGAACTAGGATATTTTCTCCATCAGTAAAACAGCCTTCTGGGATAGGGACTTTCTCCACAGGTGTGAATGGAATATCTGCACCCATAACAAAGAGAACACCAGCTCCTGGGGTCTGCGGTTCCTCTGTCCATGGAGAGATCTCCTCTGATTCTGTACCAGCTGGTCCCCACGTTCTCTCACCTGTGCATCAGGATGACCTGCCTCACAGAACCTCATTACTAACTGCAAGGCCAGGAGGACCTGAAACCACTGTGACTTGTATCATAATAACATTATTTTAAATAGCTCTTCCTATTCATCTGCTTTGGGAGGAACCACAAGGTAATTACTGTGGAAATATATGCCTTTCTGGGTTTCATGAGAAAATCTTGTACATAAGCCCATGTAGGCCATTTGCATTTTCCTCTGGAAGGCTCTAGTAAGCCATGTCACAAGAATGTGGGCAGCAGAGAAGAGCCCAATAGGCTCATTTCAGTGAAGGGGGCAGGACAAGAGGAGGCATATGTGTGAGGACAAGAGGAGGCATATGTGTGGGAACAAGAGGAGACCTGACTCTTCCACAGTGCCCGGAACTGCTCGGAATCACCAGCCTCAAAATCCTGCCTGGCCTTGGGGCTAGCTTTTCTTCCTCACTTCACAAAAGCCTGAGAAGAAAGATGAAGAAGACAGACATTTCTTTTCCCTAGTCATGAAGAAGAATAATACTCAGTGAGCCTCCCTCTCTCTCCCTATTGTCTTTGTTTCAAGTCTGGTGAGAGAGAAATAGATGCAGAATTATATCCCACCAAAAAAGATGTATCCCTGAGCAAAATCCAAAATTAAAAATACATTATAGAGGGAGCTTCATTTGCCCAAAGTTGATTAAGTGGCTGATATACCTCCAACGCACTGAAAATCACTGGTCACATGACATTTCAAAATGATTATTGAATAGCACTGAAAAATATGAGGCACAAATTTAAGGTCTCCCTTAAAACTCTCTAATTTAGAATCAAAGACTGAACAACCATGTAAGCAATGGTAAGAGTTCCTCGTCAAGGGAATAATCATAATTCTACTTTAGATGTTTATAAAAAACTGCCTCTTGTAACTATTACCTTTAAGAGCCTAACATGCAGGCGATTTCCCTTCCTTTTAGCTATTCCCATTAGGTTTACAAAATCATGTAGATGTGGCCACGCAAAGGGTGGAAGGCTGGCCCCCAATATTCCGTCCCCCTCCCCCAAGGGCAGGATTCTGCTTTGGGGTCCAAGATGAGAGATTCTTCAAGGACTGGTTTTTGAGGAGATGAAGGGCCCAAATGAGGCCAGGTTAAGGAATCAGCTTTGAATCCAGTTGGGAGACATGAGACGGGACTCTGTGTTCAGCAATGACAAGAACATTTCTTTCCTGGTCATGGCTTATAATGACCTGAACAGTTTTACCCTTCATGTTCCTCTCAGAGCAAATTTACATCTACTAAGAGGTCTAAGCTTTGAATTCTCCACCTGGTTTTTCAAGGTACACTCTGTACAGGCATTACCTGAGCTAATCTGTCAGTCTAAAAAGACATATTGGGCAATTATGTGTGTTTATTTAGCAGTATGAGATGGAATAACATAGTTTAGTAAAGCAAGAGTATTTCTCTTTGGTATGATATGCCAAATATATATTTTAAAATCAGTAAAATTTCAGTAAAAAGTTGAATGAAAAGAATGATTCTTTAGGCAGCAATCATACAGGAAAAAAGAAGGTAAAGGTATCTAAATTGAAAGAGAAGAAGTAAAACTGTCACAGTATACAGATGACATGATACTATATATAGAAAACCCTGAAGACCATTACAAAAATTACTAAAACTGATAAATGATTTCCACAAAGTAGCAGGACACAAGATTAACATACAGATACTTGTACATTTCTTCACAGTAACAGTGAAATACCAGAAAGGGAATGTAAATTTTAAAAAAATCCCTTTTAAAATAACATGAAAAAAAGTAATATACTTAGGAAGAAACCTGACCAAGGAGGTGACAGACTTATATGCTGAAGACTAGAAAATATTATAAAAGGAAACTGAAGATGATTCAAAGAAATGGAAATATAGCCAATATTCAAAGAATATGGAATGATTCAAAGTAATGGAAATGATTCAAAGAAATGGAAATATATCCAATATTAAATGCTCTTTAATTATAAGAATTAATATTGCTAAAATGACTATTATCCAAAGCAATCCACAGATTTAAGACAATTTTTAATCAAATTACCTATGACATTTTCCACAGAACTAGAACAAACACTCCTAAAATATATATGGAACCATAAAGACCCATAATTGCCAAAGTAATCCTGAGGAAAAAGAACAAAGTAGGAGGCACAACCTTCCAGACTTTCAGACGATACAGCTACATTTATCAAAATGTCATGATATTGGCATGAAAACAGACACTGTATAAATGGAACAGAAGAGAGATTCCAGAAATAAACCCACACACCTACCACCAACAGTCAATTAATCTTCAACAAAGGAGGCAAGACTATACAATGGGGAAAAGACAGTCTCTTCAGCAAGTGGTGTTGGGAAAGTTAGACAGCCACACGTAAACCAGTGTAGTTAGAACAAAAACCCTTAGACCATATGCAAAAATAAATTTGAAATGGCCTAAAGACTGAAACGAGATATGACACCATAAAACTCTTAGAAGAGAACACAGGCAAAATGTTCTCTGACATAAATCGTACCAATGTTTCCTTAGGCCAGTTTCCCAAGGCAATAGAAATAAAAGCAATAATAAATAAATAGGACTAATCGATGTGACAAGCTTTTGTACACCAAAGAAAACCATAAAACAAAAAGACAACCTGTAGAATGGGAGAAAATATTTGCAAATGATGAGACCAACTAGGCTTAATTTACAAAATATACAGACAGTTCATAAAACTCAACAACAAAAAACCAAACAACCCAATCATAACCGGGGCAGAAGACCTAAACAGACATTTTTCCAAAGAAGATATACAGATGACCAACAGACACATGAAAAGATGCTCAACCTTGCTAATTATTAGAGAAATGCAAAACAAATCTACAAAGAGGTGCCACCTTACAAGGATCAGAATGGCCATCACTGAACAGTCTACAAATAATAAATGTGGAAGAGGGTATGGAGGAAAGGGAACCCTCCTACACTGTTGGTGGGAATGTATTAAGAAGTTGATGCAGCCATTATGAAAAACAGTATGGAAGTTTCAATCCCACTTCTGGTTATATATCTGGTATGTGTGTTAGTTACTCAGTCATGTCTGACTCTTTGCGATCCCATGGACTGTAGCCCACCAGGCTCCTCCATCGATGGAACTCTCCAGGCAAGAAAACTGGAGTGGGTTGCCATACCCTTCTCCAAAGACAAACTATTCCTCAAAAAGACATGGAAACAACCTAAAGTCCACTGACAGATGAATGCATATGGAAGAGGTGGTGCATATATACAATGGAATACTATTCAGCCATAGAAAAGAAGGAAATGCCATTTGCAGCAACATGGATGGACCTAGGGATTGTCATACTAAGTAAAATAAATCAGACAGAGAAAGAGAAATACCACATAATATCACATATACGTGGAATATAAATATGACATATTTACATGTGCATATAATCTAGTCTCCAAAATACTCAGTGAAATTTGTACTTGTTTAAGAAACAGAACAAAAGAAAATAGAATCAGAGCCCAGGAAGAGAAGGTCAATTCAATGCCCCACCATCACAGCAACCATATACTAGGTCTACATGAAGCATCCTACATATGCTGATCTATTTATATAGTCCTCAAAGCGGCTCGAGGAGTTGGTACTGTTAGCTGGCTTGCAAGGGAGAGAAAACTGAGGAGCACAGAGATGGAATTCTGTGCCTTGTGTTCTTTCTCACGATACTGTACTGCATCCCTGGTTAATCATTTATTAAGGGTTAAGTTCTGAGTTTCTCTACAGCATCAACACCCTGTAATTCTCAAAGCTCCGCAGTTTCAAAGAAAGCCCTCAAAGACAATCACCTCTGAAAAAAGATAGCTTTATTTTCTACAGCAAAATTCCATCTGTAAGACACTTACAATTCATGTTTCCCTACAGGAGCCTCTCAAGTGTTAAACATTTATCATTTTGTTATTAGTATTATGTGGTTATCAGTGGGTAAAACTGTGGCATCTGAAGAAGTGTGAGTGCAGAAATCTGCCTGGGTAAGTTACTAAATCATAGGCTCACAGAACAGATGAAAAAACAAAAAAACAAACCCTGGTATCTGATGAAAATATCTGTTGAAAACACCTTTTATTTCTTTTTCTGCTCTGATTGCTGTGGATGCAGGTTGATGTATGGCAAAACCAATACAATATTGTAAAGTAAAAAAAAAATAATAATAATAATAAAAAAGATTCATCCATTAAAAAAAAAAGAAAATACCTGCTGCTATGATCTATTGGGGGAAAAGGGATCAACCCTTTAATGCAATTTGAAAAAAAAAATTATCAACATAAAAGCAATTGAACTTAGGTGCTTTATAAAAAGAATATATGAAAATGTTCTGACATGCATACCTGAGGTACAACTGACATTTTCTTCCTTAAATCATGAAGTCCAATACTGGTTGTCAAATTTT
The DNA here is from genome assembly GCF_000754665.1 of Bison bison bison. Lineage (NCBI taxonomy): Eukaryota > Metazoa > Chordata > Mammalia > Artiodactyla > Bovidae > Bison > Bison bison. Next base: position 33,273 of record NW_011492246.1, on the reverse strand, counting down.
TATCAATCGAAATTGTACCTTCGAAGTGTGAGAATCTGAAGAGTGCAGCAATGAGGGAACTTTTTCCAGCTCCTGTTTTTCCCACGATGCAAACCTGTAGAGAGATCCAGGAGGGATTAAGAATTAACAACATGCAGCCAACCTAGGAGAAACCCTGGATATTCATGATGAATTTTAAAAGTTCTATATAGAGTAGTCTATAAGTTTGTTAAGCATGGCCCTGTTGGCATTATGGGCCAGGTGATTCATTGTTTGGGGGGTCAGGGGACCTGTCCTGTGTATTATAGGTTGTTTAGCAGTAGCCATGGACTCTATCCACTTGACACCAGACACAACCTCCAAACTGTGACAACTAAAAATGGCAGATATTCACAAATATCCCTGGTTGAGACCCCTGGTCCTCAAGAGTTAAAAAAAAAAAAAAAAAAACAGAATAAATCTACTGACCTTGGAAAAGCCAGCAGTCTCCTAAGTGGTCCATAAGAAGTTCACTTTAAATTAACTTTATTCCTACTCTCTAGGTTTTTTGACCTTGAGAACTACATGGATAATTTTAGAGATATCAACAAGTCAAGTCAGAAGTGTTATACACAAACAAGGACTTATTTTCTCAGGGATCTGTTATTCGAGAATTATTCCTTGACAGAGAAACTAAATCATTTCCTGATGGCAAATATATTAATTATATTCTATCTTGAAAGGAAACATCTTAAAATTATAAAATGCAGGTCTCAGTGTCTTAAAAGACATTGGTCTGTGATTAACAACATTTGCTCTTTATATGGGACCTTTCATTGGAACAGTTCAAAAGGCATTTTATAAACAACTTAATACAACTGTTTCTTGGAAAGATACATGCAAGTTTCAGTCTAGTTATTAAAACCCAAGTAGAGAGAAATTAAGTGCATTAAGAATAAGATTAAGGAATCAATATAATGCAGGTAAAATGCTGGTTAGGAATAAAATTATACTGTAAAAACTGGCTTACAGATGTGTGCATATAAACATGTACTATATAGAAACTGGCTTTTTTTTTTTTTTTTAACCAATGAGCTTGCCCAGCTCCCTTGTGGAAGTTTCCAAGAGATGATTTCATTTCTCTTTCGGAATTTGAAATTGATGAGGGGTGTTAGACATGCTTTCAATGATTTGTAAATTCATTCAGTAATTTTTTTACATCCATGGCTTTATACAAAGAGAACTAAATCTTTCTGAACATTGTAATCAGAACACTGGGAGCTTTTCACATTTGCTCATTTAAATGTCTCAAATGTCTGCAAATTCAATCATAGCATTTCAAAAAAGAATTTTTCTCTATAGAGATTAAATGTAAGAATAGTGAGTTTAGATATTTTTATTATTTTGTAGCCATTTTGTACTTTATGCTATACCCCAATTTATATAACACAGGCCATTTTCTGCTTATAGGCAGGGCCTAGCGTGTATATATATGATTCATGTTCTGTGTACCCACAGACCTTGACCATACTGTGGATTTAGTTCCAGACAACCATAATAATGTGAACATTGCAAAATACAGTAATTCATATTGATTTTTGTTCCTCTTTACATACAAAAGTTATGTTTATTCTATACTGTAGACTGCTAATTGGATAATAGAATTATGTCTGAAAAATAATATACATACCTTAATTTTCAAATACTTAAGTGCTAACCATCATCTGAGCCTTTACTGGGTTGTAACATTAAAGAACACTGACCACTGATCACCATGACAAATATGATAGTAAAGAAAATGTTTGAAATATTGCAAGAATCACCAAAATATGACACAGAGACAGGGAGTGAACTAAGGTTGTAAGAAAAATGACGCAGATGGACTTGCTGGATTCAGGGTTGGCAGAAACATTCAATTCATTAAAAATACACTATCTGTAAAGCGCAATCAAACCAGGTATGTCTGTATTTCTGGGTGCCAAGCTTGGTGCCAAGCCTTGAGGATTCTACTCCTCATGACTCAATCCCTCATTTTAAGGCCTACATTCAGTACCTGAATGCCAGTCTGTATCACCTATTAAAACACAAATTAAAGCAAACACTTTCCTTAATCATAATCAGTGCAAATGAATTTGAAAAGTAAATAAATTCTAACTATACTCTGATAAAAACCATTCTTAAGATGTTGATGTTTTTACTTTCTATACTTGTATGTGGCTGTGTTCATATATTTAAACAGAATGGGATTAACATGAACATACTGTTGTAATCTCTTTTCATTTAGTATTTCATAAAAGTATTTTAATGGCTACATAATATTACAGTGTGTATGATCATTTAACAAACCCCTGATTTCCAGGTAGTTAGATGGTCTCCAATATTTTACTATTATAAATAACTATTTAATATTCTTGAGGCTAAATCTTTGCAAACAACCTCCATAATTTCCTTCAGAGAAATTCTTAGATATGTAATTGACAAGAAACAGGTATGAACATTTTCAGAGGAAGCTGTTATGGAGTGGCAACCTACTTTCTAGAAATAAGATTTTTTTTTTTAGCTATGCCATGTGCCTTGGGGGATCTTAGTTCCCAATATGGAGATCAAACTCTGGGCTCCCAGAAGTGGAGGGGCCAGGTCTTAACCACTGGACCTCCAAGGAATTCCACATGCCATTTTCTACTCCCACTTGTTTCTCTGCACATTCACAAACCTGGGTGTTACAGCTTTGTTTTAATCAACATGAGTCTGATTCCAAAAAGTGGAGTCCCTTTCCCAGAATGTCTTACTGGAGACACAACAGCTATAGGCTCCCCGCCTCCCACATCTGCTGACTCTAGTCCACTTCTCAGGTTAAACTCCCAAAAGCCAGCTCCATCCCCATCACTCCACCCCAGGATGTCTCTTCTACGAAACTTCTCCCACTGACCTCTCCATCCTTCATCTCTACAAGTTGGCTTCCTTGGGGTCCTAGGTAGTTGCGAGGGTTGGACATGTAACTATTGCACACCTGGTGGTTCACTGCACGGAGGAGTGAACTGCCAGGTGCCTAGTTCTTCATTCATTGGGTCAGGGCACTACACCTTTGTTATGCGGGTCCCACTACCCGGAATGCCTTCCACATGCATTTGCACCTGGTGAAATCCAAACCACACATCACTAAGTCTGTCTCACATGCCTAATTTCCCAGGAATTCTCTCTCTATCCTCTCCTGTCGACTTCTCCCCACCCTAACAAATGCTATATCATCTTTTCCCAAACTTCTATAAAAATCGTGATCACTTCTATCTTACAAAGCTAACTTAGTACTTTTCTTGTTTCATCAAGTGGACTAGATGTGTTGACAGCAGGATCTGTATTGGATTTGCCTTTGTGTTATTTATATTGTCTGTGGTATCCTGTGCAAAAGAGGCTTCCATGGGAGGGTGAGATTTTTAACTCAGACTGGAGAAATTTATGGAAAATTGATTGTCATATTGCTTACGTACATAAATAGACAAAGAGACAGGCATGGGAGATTAATCTTACAACTATAAATACAGTTGCAAATGGCCAATTCCTCAGTTTCAACTGGATAAACAAAATTTTATACAGTGTAAGTGGTTAAGGTAATTTTACATTCTATGAAAATGATAACTATCTTTGCTCAAGCACTGGCTTGTGTGCTGGTCTTCATGCCAGGTGTTATGTGTCTTATCTTGTTTAAGTTGTTCAACAACCCTAAAGGTTAGGTCCTATCACTTGCATTTTGCAACAGAAAAGATTGAGGCTTATAAGAGAAATTAGTCTCCCTGAAATAAGAGAGCCCATAAGTCACAGCATGGGACTCAAATCCATGTTTGTCAGGCTCTTTTCCATCTGCTGATGGCCTCCTTATCACTGGGATGGCTTGACCCCTTAGTATGTCCCTCTGTCTAAGTAGAACAGAGAAAGTGGAAAGAGGTGTAGCTGCAGTTCAAACAACTAGCTTCACATATAGGTCCTATGGATAGACAACTTAGGCATGGCATCAGTATTGGTGAGTATAACGTGGTGGGTGGGACAAGGGGGCTGACGTCACTGAGCAAAGAGGGTGCTTGAGGTCAGGTGAGCTGGCTGTCAGCAGGAAGAAATGGCACCCATAGCTGGGCTGGGAAGAGAAACCTGCAGCTAAGTGGGGTACATGGTTCCCCAGGAAATAGGCCAAACAGACCTCGTACCCTGCTTGGAGCAGCAAGACTCATTTTTGATCTGATCCCATCTGGTAGTGAAAGGATCTCACACTGTCTTTGTCTCCGGGTTCAGGCAGGGCTGAGCTTGTGGGAAATCCTTCCAGTCCCTGCAGAAGGCTGGTGTGGGGAAGGTGGGAGAAGGATGAAAACTGCCTGTGATGAAGACAGACTCCACGGAAAGATGCAAGGAAATGCAGTGGAATCACAGCGTATTAAATTATGATGCAAAGGCATGCTTTGCGGAATATAAAAGTGAATAAATCTGTAGGATAAGTGACAGAGAACCTTCTAGAGCCTCATGCTCAGTTACCAGAGAGGTTTATGTGATTCATGAGCTCAATTTCAAAATGTCAAAGGAAATATCTTGGAAATCACAGGTTATCAGTCATCAAAAACTGCCTATGGGAGAGAAAGGACTTTACTGGAAGGTCTTGTTCAAATGCGATGCTGAGTCAAGAGGTCTGGGTGAACCTAAGACTCTGCATTTCTAAGAAGCTCCAGAAGATAGAGGTGCTGCTGGCCCTGGCACCACAGTCTGAGTCACAGGGAATTAGGAAGCAGGCAGGGTAAGGGGGACAGTCTGGGACTGAGGAGAGGGGTTTCTGAGAAAATATCATGTAAAAAAGGAGCAAAGTTAGGAAACATATTTTTGCACATTATAGCAAGGTCTAATAAGCATCTCTAAAAATGGATTATCCAAGCAATAGCTCTGAGCAAGAAAAAAAAAAATCAATCTACCTCCAGTGATGGAAAATGCTCTAAAATGGCCCAGGACTCTCTAAAATGATCAAATCAATTACAAAATCATCTACGTGAGAAATGCAGCCCATGTTCAGAATCTACCCAGGAAGTCTAGGGTGATATTTACCTCATTTGGGGGCTTTATTTTTACTT
>NW_011492246.1:16468-27742 GCF_000754665.1 Bison bison bison | reverse complement strand
CTGGGTATAATCTCCAAACTCAGAAATGAAGCTACTGGTGATGGTCTGAGTAGACCAAGACACCATGAAAAGTCAAGCTACCACAGTTACTAGCTCAGTCTCCAAATCTAATTTTCCCTCAAGCATTTCAGAATCTCAGGTTAACTCTAAGACTTTGGGGGTTTAAAATGGAAGAATAAAAGTATGTTTGTCTCTAAGGTGTACTATAGAGTCATACAATAATAACTAATATTTTTGGCACCTAGGGAAATTTAAGATGGGTGTGAATGAACAGAATTACATTTGTAACGGGAAATCTGACAGACACATTGCTGAACATGAGCTCCAGTGAATGTTTTCCCAGCACAGGAGTCCTCACCTTCTCCCTGGCCTTCAGTGAAACTGGTAATAATAAGGAGAGAGCTTTTGCCATATGATTTACTGAAACTGCTCCCTAGGTATCATTTAGGCATCAAGGTGAATATTTTTTTTCTATCGCAAGTGTTGTTTAGTCACTAAGTCATGGCTGATTCTTTTGCAACTCCATGGACTGTAGCCTACCAGGCTCCTCTGTTTATGTGATTCTCCAGGCAAGAATACTGGAATGAGTTGCCATTTCCTTCTCCAGGGCATCTTCCCAACCCAGGGACTGAACCCATATCTCCTGCTTGGCAGGTGTATTCTTTACCACTGAACCACCACTGAAGCCCATGTCACAAGGGTATCACTCATTAAATTATAGCTATACTCTACTAGATGCGTCTATGGTGGAAAGAGTTTTAAAGAACAGTTCTTAAAGTATTTAAAACACAAGGTAATCAGTTTATGGAGTTGTCTTGTGTGTGTTTTGGTTATTGGTTGCTCACACCTGTGTTACTCACTCACTCTCCCAGCCAGCAGTCCCTCAGCACCCTCTCGGTGCCCTGCAGAATGCCACTTTCAGGAGATGCTCTCTGATCTTAAGAAGCCTCAGGGTTCTGTGTGACACAGATCCAAAATTACAAAGCATGCCACGGGTGCTTTTATTGTTATAACATTTACCAATTCAACCATTTTTAAGTGGACAGTTTAATGTTAAGTACATTCACATTGTTGTACAACCAACCTCCAGATTATTTTTGCCTTGTAAAGCTATACCCATTAAAAAACATTTTCCCATTCTCCAGCAATCATCTTTCTACTTCCTGTCTTTATAATTTTTTTTTTTTACTCTAAGAACCTCATATAAGTGGAATCATACAGTATTTATTTTTTGTGTGTCTGGTTTATTTCACATATCATGATGTCCTCAGGGTTCATCCATGGGTCAGAATTTTCTTCCTGTTTTAAAACTGAATAATATTGCATTTTAAGGATATTATACGTTTTGTTTCTTCACTCACTTTGAAAACAGGGGCACTTGGGTTGCTTCCTACTTTGGCAGCTATGAACACAAGTGTACCACACACACTGTCTTAAAGAATATATAAGATCCTGTGGAAGCATAGAGGGGCATTAGAGTTGATTGTGAAAATGATACATCCACCATCTAGAGATGGAAAAGTGTCCCTGGGGTCTAGGGCAACATTCACACTGGAAGCTGGGAGGACAAGGTGCTCTGAGAGAATGTACACAAGACAGAGGCTGAGATGGTTAGATGGCATAAAGGACTCAATGGACATGAGCTTGAGCAAACTCAGAGAGATAGTGGAGGACAGGGAAGCTTGGCCTGCTGCAGTCCCTGGGGTCACAGAAAGTCGGACACAACTTGGTGACTGAACAACAACAACAACACAAGATCCAAGTGTAGGGGGTGTGTGTATGGACTCGAGGCTGGAGAGGTAGGTGGGGAAAGAGATTCCCACTGCCTTGTCTGTTATGGTTTATTCTTTTCTTAAGGAGTCAACCCTAGTCCCAGCTGAGGGTCCCAAGCTGAGTGTGAAAGGAACATCACCAGCAGACATGGACACTGGCAAGACCACAAACCCTTCTGCCATCTCCCAAGTGGATCTTCCCCTGCTCCTTTCATTTTGTTTTCATCCACTTTAAGCAGGTCTCTGGACCCTGCATCCAGCTGGGGGCTCTGGTTCCTCACGCTTGATGGACTCACGATTCTGGACTCTTCTCTGATGGCCCCAAGCTGGCCAAACAGTCCCTATTTGGAGTGTACCTAGGGGTGAACTATGGTTCCAGCATCATCTTACCCAGGCCAGTAAGGATCAGATCTGTGCTAAAGAAAAGAGAAGTCTGTGGGTGACAGCAGGGGTATGACAGCTCAGTGAGGGTGAGTGGAGGAAAGTCTCTGGGAAGGGCCAAGGGACAGAGGAGGAGGCTGCAACTGAAAGGTGTCATGGGAGGAAGAGAAGATTCCAGAGGCATAAAGAAGAAAAGATGGACAGGAAGGAGATATTGGAGAGTTATGGACAGGGCAAAAGGGTTGACTTCAGAGACTCCACATGAATAATCAGGTGAAACATATAGTATCCTGGGTCAGGTTAAGTTCCAGCTCCAGGATCCAGGGCCCACCAACCACCATGAGGGAGCTCACAACACAAAGAAGTGCTGGGATCCTCACTACACGGTTAGTTTCTAAGAAAGTTTCACCCACGATGCCACTGATCTAATCTGCATCCAAGAGGAACAAAGAGTTCCCTGACACATGGACAAGGAAGTAAACAGCAGATGTGGTGCTAAATCTAGATTTTAAAGAGGTAAATGGCATAAACAAACCTTTTCTTTTGGTTTAGTGCTTACTGTCAAGTCCTTCAATACCAGAGGCCCGTCTGGGCTGTACTTGAAATTCACATTGTTAAAGGCAATCATTCCGTTGTCAGGCCAGTATGCTGGTGGACGAAAGTCAAGTTCCCAGGGTTCTTCTTCCTTAAGCTCTGTATATTCAATCACCCTTTCTGCTGACATCATCTGAAAGATACATGACATCACGTGGGTTAGGAACAGAGGGTCTGGTTTATGAATGTTCAGAGACTGTAAATGAGACATTTTGCTTTTTCATCTTGATATCTGCTTTTTTATGGTTAAGAATATCCCAGGTCTTATTATCCCCAAAGCACAGAAGTAGGAATCTAAGGAGGACTTTGATGATATGCCATTTTCTTGTAACACTTTCACTTATAGCTACTTCCTTCAACATGGTATTAAAACTAAAAACTTTAGAAATATGGTAAGATTTTATTGATCCACCTTTCACATCTGAATAGGCAAACAAGAGTTTTCTCAAAGAAAAGAATAATTATGAACACTAATCAGTAATGTACAGCTACAGAAGGGCCCTGTGTCATTGATGAGCAGAAATGGACAGTCATCAAGCCTCATTTTAATTATTAGTCACTTTCTACTCTATAAGAAGAGAGAAGTGGAAAGATTTCATTTTTATTGCTTTTCTCCCTTTAGAAGAAGATGTAAATATTCAAAAGAGGAAAATTTTACATATTGATTAAGACCTACTAAACAACCACAGTTCAACAAATTTGATAGCACATTTCGAGATGTAGCTTATCCTACAAGAAGGGACAACCACTAATTCAGGTGGTCAACAAGCATAAATGGTGAAATGGGAGATGGCTAGGAGATATGTTAATTAAACAACCAACCTCCAAATGTTAAATTTTACTTTTACCAAAAAAGAGAAATTACCCATTAAGGAACAAAAATAAACCCCTAAGAAATTAACTTATATCCTCTTCAGGATTTTAGAACTTCCTTCCTACAGTGACATTTATTATCTTTGAAGACATCTTGTGATGAATATAAAACCTGCTGACATGATACACATAAGACTGAAGAAAAGATATATGTATTTTATTTAACATTAATTTGAACAGATGGAGGAAGGATCTCAAAAACCCTTGTTACTACAATGTAAAAATAACAGCTTTACTACTTTATGCAAGAATTGCTTTTATGCCATTTAATGGCAAGGAGACTAGAAGAGGCTAAGAACATTATGATAAACATCACCATGTTCTCCACTTCGGTGCTTTGCCTGACACACCACTGGAACATCCTCATGAGTGTGAGGGTGAGAGACAGGACCAGGCCAATCTGCCCAGGAGTCCAAGCTAAACGAGGAAGAAGGGGAATAAAGTCAGTCCCATTCTTTTTAAAATTTTATTTTGTCAAAGTATAGTTGATTATCTTTGCTGTAAAGTGATTCAGTTATATACACATTTTTCATATTTTTCGATTGCAGTTTATCACAGGATATTGAATATAGTCCCTTGTGCTATACAATTAGACCTTGTTGTATATCCATATTATATGTAATAGTTGACATCTGCTAATCCCAAGCTCCCAATCCATCCCTCCCCCATAGCAACCATAAGTCTGTCCTCTATGTCTGTGAGTCTGTTTCTGTTTCACAGGTAAGTTCTTTTGAGTCTTATTTTAGATTCCTCATATAAGTGATGGGCTTCCCTGGTGCCTCAGTGGTAAAGAATTCTCCTGCCAATGCAAGAGACTTGAGTTCTATTCCTGGGCTGGGAAGATCCCCTGGAGAAGGAAATGGCAAGCCGCTCCAGTATTCTTGCCTGGGAAATCCCATGGACAGATGAGCCTGATGGGCTACAGTCCATGGATCACAAAAGAGTTGAACATGACTGAGTGACTAAACAACATCAACCACATACAAGTGATATCATGTGGTATTTCTATTTTACTTCACTTAGTATGACAATCTCTAGATCCATCCATGTTACTGCAAATTGCATTACTTCATTCTTGTTTACATCCATTGTATATATGTATCACATCTTCTTCATCCATTCATCTATTGATGGACATTTACATGGCTTCCATATCTTGGTTATTGTGAATACGGCTCCTATGATGCAGCAGGGTGCATACATCTTTTTGAGTAATAGTTTTGTCCAGATATATACCCAGGAGTGGGACTGCTGGATCATATGGCAACTCTATTAGTTTTTTGAGGAACCTCCACACTGTTTTCCTTAGTGGCTGCACCAATTTACATTCCCATAGACAGTGTTGGAAGGCTTCCTTTTCCCCACACCCTTTCCATCATTTGTTATCTGTAAGACTTCTTAACGATGGCCATTCTGACTGCTATGGCATGGGGTCTCATTATAGTTTTAATTTGCATTTCTCTAATAATTAGCAATATTGATCATATTTGCTTGTGTCTGTTGGCCATCAGTATGTTCTTTAGAAAAATGTCTATTTAGGTCTTGGAGAAGGAAATGGCAACCTACTCCAGTGTTCTTGCCTGGAGAATCCCAGGGATGGGGGAGCCTGGTGGCTGCCGTCTATGGGGTCACACAGAGTCGGACACGACTGAAGTGACTTAGCAGCAGCAGCAGCAGCACATTTTTCAACTGGGCTTTTGTTGTTATTGAGTTGTATAAGGCGTTTGCCTATTTTGGAAGTTAAGCCCTTATCAGTCACATCATTTGCATGTATTTCCTCCCACTCTGTAGGTTGTCTTTTCGTTTTGTTTATGGTTTCCTTTTTGATGCAGGAGCTTGTAAGTTTGATGAGGTTCCATTTATTTTTATTTCTATTGCCTTGGGAGACTGACTTAAGAAAACATTGGTATGACTTAGGTCATGGAATGTTTCGCCTATGTTCTCTTCTAGGAGTTTTATAGTGTCATATCTTATGTTTAAGTCTTTAAGGCATTTTGAGTTTACTTTTGTGTATGGTGTGAGGGTGTGTTCTAACTTTATTGATTTACATGCAGCTGGCCAACTTTCCCAACACAGCTTGCAGAAAAGAGAAAGTCAGTCTTGTTCTTAACTCTAACCTTCTGTCACTATACCAGAAAAAGTCCTTTATAATATTTAAATCACCTGCCTATAGTGATTGGAGAAGGCAATGGCACCCCACTCCAGTACTCTTGCCTGGAGAATCCCATGGACGGGGGAGCCTGGTGGCTGCCGTCTATGGGGTCACACAGAGTCGGACACGACTGAAGTGACTTAGCAGCAGCAGCAGCAGCAGTGTGTATATGGGAGAAGGCAGTGGCACCCCACTCCAGTACTCTTGCCTGGAGAATCCCATGGACGGAGGAGCCTGGTAGGCTGCAGTCCATGAGGTCACACAGAGTCAGACACGACTGAAGAGACTTAGCAGCAGCAGCAGCATATAGTGATATTATTACTTATACTTTTACTATCTATTGATTGAGACCATGATACAATGGAAACAAACAAACCAGAAACCCCACTATGAATCCAGAAAGACTATTAAATGAGTTTATTAATCCCAACAGGATTGAGGTACACTTGACAGCATTATACAAGTGAGAAATAATATCATCATTCAAACTTTGGTCATTATGGTTTCAAGAACCATCATCTAATTTCACTTTCTACATCCAATGCAGCTATAGGCAGAAACCACAGAAAACAAGGCAATGGATTCAAAGAGTCAGTGCTTAAAAATATAAAATACTACTCTCATTGTTCTATTATTAAAGACTGTGATTAAGTGTTGTTGTTTAGCTGCTAAGTCGTGTCCAACTCTTTGTGACCCCATGGACTGTAGTCTGCCAGGCTCCTCTGTTCATGGAATTTCCCAGGCAAGAATACCGGAATGGGTTCCCATTTCCTTCTCCAGGGGATCTTCCCAACCCAAAGATCAAACCTATGTCTCGCACTGACAGGCAGATTCTTTACCACTGAGCCACCTGGCAATCCCCAAATTTTTATTTATTTTCACTCTTCCAGGTCTAAGTTGCAGCATGTGGAATCAGTGTTGTTAATATGGAATAATTACAGATGGTGAATTTATGCCACATGTCAACACCTGTACATCTGGTATCCAAACAGTGGTGAAGACATTGTTCTTTCATATAAAGAATCTTTATCACCCCAGTGCACCAGGCACCTGCAACCAAGAGATCAGAGAAGCCTTAAAGCTAAAACCTAAAGCCCAAGGGTGGACAAAATGCTTAATTGTAAACTTGGCTCTCTCCTCCCAACTACATAAGTCTGCTTGCTACAGCTATGTAGAACTTAACTCATTCAAAGAAAAAGAATAAAGGCCTCATCAAGACTCAAATGACTCCTCTATATGGGCCAAACTGTGGAATCACACACTGCAAATGCTTTACTACAATTCATTAGAACCAATGGTTTATGATGTTAAATAAAGTGGCAAGAGTTCAATTTAATAACTGTTAATACACCTAGAAATTATAATCATACCACAAATAGTTATTCACATCTGTACTTACATTCTTTCAGAATCAGGGCCCCAAAGGCAACACCGATGACCAAGATGGCACAGACAACATCCAGACACATGGCAAAACATTGGGACATGGTCAAAAGCATGAGCCAGCTCTCTGGATTTATGAACCATAATAAGCATAATAAATAAGTGGGAGAAAAAAAAACATGTTAGCTGCTTTGAATGAGTCAGTAAAGCTACATAAGATTTTTACACAACGTAGTAGATCAGCCAAGTGACACACCCACATAACTAGGTCTTGACATCAGACCATATATAGGACACGTACACAGGAATCAATCCAGGTGCTTTATGGGAAGCACCCACTGAAAATGTCAACCCACAGGTTAGAAACAGAAATGTGATCCTAATAAAGAAGATGGAGAAATGGTCTCATTGGTGCATTTCTTGCTGCGCTGGGTGTCAGAGTGAGGCTCATCCTCTCACAAAGTCAGCCGTTCCCAGCTCCCTGATAGAATGTGCAGCTCATACACTGCTTCCAGCACTGTCTGCACTTACTATACATGTTTACTCTGAGGAGCTGGTATCTAAAGGGCCATGAGTTAACAGGATTTTCAATGTGGCTTTCAAAGTTCCATTTTATCTTCAAAATACAATAAAGGTTGGAAAGATGGGTCTGAGTTTTACAGGCTTAGAGCACATTCTGAAATTTCTGCCCAGGAAAGAAAAATCACTGATACAAAGTATAATACATATCAACTGGGTGGGAAATCAGGAAATTATTTTCCTCAATTACATCTGCTGCCCTGAATGTTCTGAAAAGAGAGTCAGCAAACTACAGCAGGGGTAGGGGGCAGGGGAGGGTGGGGAGTGGCAAGAACAGTCCACCACTTGCTTTTATAAATAAAGTTTTATTGGAGCACCATCATGGCCATTTGCTGATGTATTATGTTTGCCTACTTTGGTGCTACAATAGCAAAGTTGAGCAGCTGGAACAGAGACAGTATGGCACACAAAGCCTACCATGTTTACTATTTGGCTCTCTGAAAAAACTGTTTGTTGACTCCTGCCCTAAAGGGACAAAGCCATAGGGCATACTGACAGTTGGACAATATAAGCCAGTTAGGAGAGAAGTGGGGTGTGACAGGGGGAGAGGGGAACACAGAGGGGATGCTGAGAGGAGGGTGGGAGAGGCAGGTGTGCAGGGAGGGAACCTGAGGCTGACACAGACAGAGGCGCTGGCCAGCAAGGCCACCTGAGAGGGGGGTCAGGACTCTGAAGGGAGCACATCCCATCCTTTGAAATCATTTCCAGAAACTTACAGACCTGAGTGCAAGTCTTGGCACGTCTCAAACAGTTTCTGAAACTTTTGTTCGGCTTTGTATGCCTGGATGGTCCGGAGTCCCTGGAGAGAAGATGCTAAGTGGGAAAATACTGGGCTTTGTTCTGTGGAAGCAGAGACAAACAACATAGATAGTCAGGGAGGCTGGATGTGAGGAAACCCACTACCTCCCATGTTCTTTGGTTGCGTGTCCTGCCAAAGGGAACATCTGGCGCTTCCTGGAGGGCTGCCTGGGGGAGGAGGGATGATGCCCTTTCTGGAGTGGATCCTCCACGTGACCCTCAAGCTCCTGCTCACACCAACCTTCACTTTAACAACCTGGAAATGAAAAATTCTCTTTGAACCTATCTTTGACTAAATTAAAATTGTAGCTAGTTTTAAATAATGAACTCAGATTTTTCCACTTAGTAGATACAGACAACCATGGGAAACAGTATATTTCTCTTCTTGGCTTTGTTTCTATAAAATGAAGTTTGCATTAATTTGCAATCACTATCCATAGTCAAGGTTTCTGATACAAACATCTTTCCTTACTTTTTTATAATCATCCACATTCCTTTTTTAAAAATCTTCTCTCCTTATGATTTTATGTTAATAATGATTAACTATATCTGTGCATTAACAATGAGATAAGCACTAGATAATTTCATCCTATGTGGTTACCTGTAGAATAGAATGAGTGAGTGAAAGTCACTCAGTTGTGTCTGACTCTTTGCGACCCCATGGACTATACAATCCATAGAATTCTCTAGGCCAGAATACTAGAATGGGTAGCTTTTCCCTTCTCGTGGGGATCTTCCTAACCCAGGGATCAAACCTAGGTATGATTAACTATAAATCATGCTCCCTATTATTCTAAAACTAGGAATTTGAATGTAGTAATAGACTAAATGGGTATTGAATAGATCCCCTTTCTTTGTTCTCCCAAGGTGGTTATTTTCAGCATTCATTTATATGAAAAGCCTTGGGGAAGGCGGCCACAGTGTGGCATCACCCCAAGTATTGGTGATGATAAAGAGCAAATCTTAAAATAACAGGGCTTATCTTTTCAAAACACTTAACAACTGCAACTTATTTGCCATCTTTGGAGTATGTGAGAGAATGTATTATCCAAATGTATCACCTCTGACATTGTGAATATATTTCCTGATGCCTCTTTTCCTTTTCCTAATCTTTTTCTTTCCTTATTTCTCGTAAGTCTGGGAAAGAAAAATTCCCTATTTTCCTTCTGCATTAATTGCAACATGATATAACATTTTATGTTTAGAAAAATGTTTACTGAGTGGCTGCTATGTCACGGAGTGTGCCGTGAGCTAGACAGAAGCAGTCCCTGTCCTCATGGGGCTCACATTCGCTTTCCTTGTGCTGAAATGCAAAAGCTGCAGGTGACCTGCCACCAGCTGTGCTTGCTTTAAGGGCCACACTGACTCACAAGGGCTATAATATGCAATTACCTAATGTTGATCTAGGGAGAAATTCCAAGATAGAGTCTGCAGGATGTCAGGGGTCTGGGTAATTACGGCATAAACGGAAGCCAGCCTGCACTGCCACCCTAGCCTGAGAGCCCTGGTACTCACTTGCACATTCCAGGCGTTTGACATCTCCTGATGTATTTAGGAAATAGAGCTGAAGCAGGAGGAAAATGAGGCCAAGGAGAGCCAGGGGTATCACAGTCCAAGGAATCACAGCCACCATCACGATCACCACGCCAATCACAAGTAGAAATGTCTGAAATAGTGAAGAAAGACACGGAGGCCTCCTTATGAAGGATTCTTTTCAAAGATAAACTTTAATAGATTGTTCTGTTAGGATTAAACTTCTTTCCTCGAAAGATGTGTTGGAATGGCAGGGAAAGCTTTCCTATCCAAAGGAAAAAAAAATTATAGGTGCTCATTACGATATGTATTGCATGTGTCCAACACTATGATAAGAACTTTCTAGGCGTTAGCTCTTTTGATACACTCAGTAACCCTATGAGGCAGGCATTACTTTTTATTTTGGCCATGCCATGAATCTGGCGGGATCTCAGTTCCCTGACCAGGGATTGAACCTGGGCCACAGCAGTGAAATAAATCAATCCTAGCAGTCCTCACCAGTAGACACCAGAGAACTCCCCTAGGCAGTACTATCTTTAATGGATGAGAATGTTTGAGACTCAGAGGGTAGTTGTTGAATCCCAAACTATCAGGAGTCAGTAGGTGTTACTGATACTAAACAGATGAACAAGAAGATATCACAGATGAGAAATTCAGAAACCTTAGCTATACACGCAGGGATAAAAAAGTGGTCAATTATAAATTCTAAGCCCAGTAAAAGGGGGGAAAATGGAAATGTCTACCTTTGGAAGTAAGAATTCCACTTTCTTGGTTTTCCATCCTTAGTTAATATATACTGAGTGCTGACTGTGTACAGGGCTGCACATTCGAAACTTCACATGTGTGAAGTCAATAATCTTTACAATAGCCCTATCAAGTAACAGTGTTATCTCATTTTACAGATCGAGACACTGAGGCACAAGAAGAGGAAAAGCAACTTGATGGAGACTGGAGACTGCAAAGCCTAAGTCATGGAGCCAGAGAGGTCATGTCTTGAGCCATTATGACATATTTAGGCTTGTTCCCAACATACAGCTAAGTAACATTATGCTAAGTATTTAAAATGTCCATTTCAAAGGTGAGTGGTTATTGCAACAGCAGATACCATTTACCAGGTGTTTGCATGTGCTAAGATTTCCACAAACATTTCACTTAATCATCACCTCACCCCACAAGGTGATTTTATATTGGGAAGTGATCTTGGCCCAA
>NW_011492246.1:11681-15484 GCF_000754665.1 Bison bison bison | reverse complement strand
TTCTTCACTTTCTGCCATAAGGGAGGTGTCATCTGCATATCTGAGGTTATTGATATTTCTCCCGGCAATCTTGATTCCAGCTTGTGCTTCTTCCAGCCCAACGTTTCTCATGATGTACTCTGCATTTAAGTTAAATAAGCAGGGTGACAATATACAGCCTTGACGTACTCCTTTTCCTATTTGGAACCAGTCTGTTGTTCCATGTCCAGTTCTAACTGTTGCTTCCTGACCTGCATACAGGTTTCTCAAGAGGCAAGTCAGGTGGTCTGGTATCCCCATCTCTTTCAGAATTTTCCACAGTTTATTGTGATTCACACAGTCAAAGGCTTTGGCCTAGTCAATACAGTAGAAATAGATATTTTTCTGGAATATTTTTTGCTTTTTTGATGATCCAGTGGATGTTGGCAATTTGATCTCTGGTTCCTCTGCCTTTTCTAAAACCAGCTTGAACATCTGGAAGTTCACAGTTCACATATTGCTGAAGCCTGGCTTGGAGAATTTTGAGCATTACTTTACTAGCGTGTGAGATGAGTGCAATTGTGCGGTAGTTTGAGCATTCTTTGGCCTTGCCTTTCTTTGGGCAGACCTTAGTTGGATACAAATCCGTGATGGTTTGCACAAGGCCCAGAGTGCTATGGAAACACAGGGAAGAATATGTGAACACTTTTCTTAGAGGATTCTAAGAAGACACTTCAGAAATGAATTTCACAGGCTGGTTTCTCTGTCAATATGAAGGCTTGCTTAAGCTTCTGATCTTTCTCCTAAGATGCTTCCCTCTCTCTGGGCAATCTTATCACCTTCACAGATTTAACTACCACCTGCTCAGTGAAGAATATGCAGGTGCCCTGCTCATCCCAGACTCTTATTTCATTATCTGCAGTATGCCTCAAGGTCCTAAGATCTAAGATAATTGAATTAAAACTGACAGACCTGGGATTGGAAATCAGAGAGACTAAAATTTTCTCTCCTCACATGACTGAGATCGTTTTACACTTAAAATCAAGTAGCATGTCTCCCTGTCCCTCTTAAAAAACATTCGAAAATATGTGATGGATTTGGATTTATGAGGGCTAATTAACCATGGGCTAAGCACACAGTGGGCCAGCCAGCTGTGGAAACTCAACCTTGGCTTAGTTTGCAGTAGCAAAGAGAATTCTTCACAAAAATTTAATGTAATTAATAATCACTGTCAAAATAGAATATTGATTTAGTGAGAAATTGATTCTGGGGATAAATTATATACCTAACCTACATGACTAATTTAGAAAATAAGGTTGCAGAGGAGAAAACAATCAGATATCTGTGCAGTAAAAACAGTCTGCCTCCAAGTCTCAGCTTAGCTCACATTAGTGAACAGGAGAAAACTTTGTCCACAGGCTATGTGGCCTGCAGTCAGATAATCATTGCTGCATTTTTTCTGTGCGCAATTTTTGATAAATGCATTTCATTTCCACAATTACTACTTGGAAACGAAAAAGTCCCCACAAGCTTGGTCACTAAAAGGTAAAAAGAATTAAGCAACAGGAGAAACATCCCACATGAACAACAGCACTGAATGAGATGAGAGCTGAAGTGACCCCAAATCATTCTTTAGAACCTCAAGTTTCACAGACAAAACAAAGGCAGTGTAATCATCTTTTGACAGGAAAGAGTTTTCTGTAGGAGGCACTCTTTGTCTTAATCTTAAACCAGATATCTCTATATTCTATGCATCTCTAGGCTTAGCACAACCTGCAGATCTTTTAGTCACATACTGTGCTGTGGTTAGTCACTCAGTTGTGTCGGACTCTTTGTGACCCCATGGATTGTAGCCCACCAGGCTCCTTTGTCCATGGGGATTCTCAAGGAAAGACTACCAGAGGGGTTTGCCATACCCTCCTCCAGGGGATCTTCCCAACTCAGGGATCAAACCCAGGTCTGCTTTACTGCAGGTGGATTCTTTACCATCTGAGCCACCAGGGAAGCCTTGATCACACAATACCTTGCTTAATCTGTTGATTCTTTCCATGGGTCACAGTGGAAATGAAGAATGATTAATTAAAGGATGACTTGATCTCTTCCCTAGCTTCCCCTTCACTAATTTTGTGAACAAGATGGCATCTGAAGAAAGAGCATGAGAAGTCGACAAACCTGCACACAGTGGGGGACAGTGATGACTCTGACCTCCATCTCCCTGATCAACTAATTACTTCCCTTTTTCCCTTTAAAAACTTTCATGATTGAGCATACTCTTCAGAGGTAGTTTCTGGGGGACGCTGAATCCACCATCTCCCCATCTCCCAATTGCTGGCATTTGGGTTAAAGGCAATTATTCTTCCTACTAATATTTATGAGTATTGATCATGTAGGTGGTGAGCAGTGGGACCTGGTTCCATAACATCTGGATAAAAGATATTTCTGTAGGGTTGTTTGTTTGCTTAAATACCTTAAGTTACAGCACTCAACATGTGAAAAGCTACCTACAAAAACAAAATTTCTGAGATGACTTTGATCCCATGCTCAAATTATGGGCTTAGATGCACTTTCCTTTAAAAGCTTTGTATCTTAAACAACTCCTCTCTACTGTCCTGGTAAAGGTATTCAGATCAGATCAGTCGCTCAGTCGTGTCCGACTCTTTGCGATCCCATGAATTGCAGCACACCAGGCCTCCCTGTCCATCACCAATTCCCGGAGTTCACTCAGACTCACGTCCATTGAGTCAGTGATGACATCCAGCCATCTCATCCTCTGTCGTCCCCTTCTCCTCCTGCCCCCAATCCCTCCCAGCGTCAGAGTCTTTTCCAATGAGTCAACTCTTTGCATGAGGTGGCCAAAGTACTGGAGTTTCAGCTTTAGCATCATTCCTTCCAAAGAAATCCCAGGGTTGATCTCCTTCAGAATGGACTGGTTGGATCTCCTTGCAGTCCAAGGGACCCTGAAGAGTCTTCTCCAACACCACAGTTCAAAAGCATCAATTCTTCGGTGCTCAGCCTTCTTCACAGTCCAACTCTCATATCCATACATGACCACAGGAAAAACCGTAGCCTTGACTAGATGAACTTTTGTTGGCAAAGTAATGTCTCTGCTTTTGAATATGCTATCTAGCTTGGTCATAACTTTCCTTCCAAGGAGTAAGCATCTTTTAATTTCATGGCTGTAGTCATGAAATTTTCACCTTATTATTACATATCTTTATAAGTAACCACACCTGGCTTTATCCAAAACAAAACAAAAAAGTTGCAGTAAATATGTGTCCTTTGTGGTAATACAATGCATAATTTAGCTCATCTAAGCTATCTCTCTATGAGAGGTGCTTGTTTCTGTTATGAAATGTGCTCACAGTAAAGGAAATCCACACCAGACATCTGGAAGGCAGAGGGAGGATCACTTGCCCAGCATGTCGCTGCTTCAGACCAACCTCATCGTGACTGTGGAGCCACTTCTGCCCCAGGAGTTACTCATGTTAACTCAGCCTCCCTATCACAGCCGCCCCTTTCTCTCACAACCATGACCTTCTCTGAAGGTAACAAGCACATCACCAGGCTGAAAGCCCACCCTTAACCAGTGTGAAAAGGCCTTGAAAAACAGGCACTTTACTATTCCCTGTGAGAACTCTGACAGGACTGCTTTGTTACCTGGATTAAATCTTGAAATGTCAGGGGCAGTAAGTCATCCATAAGCCCAATGTCTTTGCAGAAACGATTTAAAATTCTTCCTGAAAGAACAGGATATGAGAAATTACTCATTTCCCCAGTCACACCCTTTAAGAGAAAGAATTCATGAACAAATGAAAACAATATTTTTAAAGTACATATATATATAT
>NW_011492246.1:9741-10090 GCF_000754665.1 Bison bison bison | reverse complement strand
ACTCAGGTCTCTCTACCCAAAACTATGCATTTCTTCACCGACCTTAATGCCATTATATATCCCAAATGGTAAGTTATGACATTTACATGGTTAGTTTGCTAATGCTAATTGGGCAGTATTTATTCTGTTGTATTTATTCTGTTGCATTTGTTATGCCTTTAACAGCTTTAAAAATATAATCTACAGCTTATAAGAACTGACCAGGAATCTCATTTTTATCCCAGGTTGCTTTAACCATATTTTGCATAAAAGGAAGTTTTGAGGTATCAGACTGTCCATGTGTTAGAAATGCAGAAAGACTGCCTGGATTTAACCAGACTGAACAAAACACAGAATGTCTCTAAAAACA
>NW_011492246.1:8548-9641 GCF_000754665.1 Bison bison bison | reverse complement strand
AAGGACAAAACAAGTAAACAAAGAAAAAACATGCTGTGGATTTTTTGTGGTTTATTTGTCTTAGTTATTTTTCTATTTTTCCTTGCATCTGGGAAATCACACGCATCGTTTCCCATTCCCAATTGTTTTATCAAATTTATCATATTAATTTGGATTTTATAGAAGAAAAAGACCAAAAAATCCATAACGTTGCATCAGGTCAGTTAATCAAACAATCAGTTAATGCCAGCTATTTGCTATGCATTTCTTTAAATGCTTTACATGTATTAATTCTCCTTGTTCTCACACACAAAAACGTTGAGAATATTATCTCTGCTTAGTAGAGTACTAAGTAATAGTTGAGTACTAGTAATAGTTGAGTACTAGTAATAGTTGAGTACTATTATCTCTACTCTACAGAAAAAGTTGAGGTCAACAGAGGTTAAACTTGACAAAGACCTGTCTCTTGGTGGCTGGAATGGGATTCACATTCAGAAGTTCAGTTCAGTCCAGTCGCTCAGTTATGTCTGACTCTTTGCAACCCCATGAATCGCAGCACGCCAGGCCTCCCTATCCATCACCAACTCCCGAAGTTTACCCAAATTCATGTCCATCGAGTTGGTGATGCCATCCAGCCATCTCATCCTCTGCCGTACACTTCTCCTCCTGCCCTCAATCCTTCCCAGAATCAAGGTGTTTTCCAATGAGTCAACTCTTCACATGAGGTGGCCAAAGTACTGGAGTTTCAACTTCAACATCAGTCCTTCCAATGAAAACCCAGGACTAATCTCCTTTAGGATGGACTTGTTGGATTTCCTTACAGTCCAAGGGAGTCTCAAAGTCTTCTTCAACACCACAGTTCAAAAGCATGAATTCTTTGGTGCTCAGCTTTCTTCACAGTCCAACTCTCACATCCATACGTGATCACTGTAAAAACTATACCTTATGTTGGCAAAGTAATGTCTCTGTTTTTTAATATGCTATCTAGGTTGCTCATAAGTTTCCTTCCAAGGAGTAAGCGTTTTTTACTTTCATGGCTGCAATTACCATCTGCAGTAATTTTGGAGCCCCCAAAAATAAAGTCTGACACTGTTTCCACTGTTTCCCCATCTAT
>NW_011492246.1:8092-8448 GCF_000754665.1 Bison bison bison | reverse complement strand
AGGTCAACTTTAATTCTCACTTGAGAAATTTGTCATTTTTCATACTTTTTGAAAAAGCTGAATACATAGACATTCTACGTTTTGACCAGTAATAACCTTTTTTAAAACTATAGTAAATTCCTGCTACTCTTAAAAAGTGCATCCACTTCCCTGGAATAATTCCAATGTTCATTTTAAATAGAACTTATAACTTTATAAAATTTCCAGCTGTCTATTACACAATAGACCTGTAAGAAACTTTTGCCTTATCATTTTCTTTCTTTTTTTTTATTTTTTTTAAATTTTATTTTATTTTTAAATTTTACATAATTGTATTAGTTTTGCCAAATATCAAAATGAATCCACCACAGGTATAC
>NW_011492246.1:5047-5327 GCF_000754665.1 Bison bison bison | reverse complement strand
CACTTCCTTGTTCTAACTTCCTAATAAGATGTGATCTGTGTGGGCCACTGCATTTTACCATCCTGTGCTCCTCACAGTGCCTGGGCCAAACAACATGCACTGAAAAATCTACACAAGATGCTGCCCTCAACATTCTTATTTAATCCTCACAACAGTCTTGTGAAACAGGAAGAGCAGCATCTCCACTTCACAGGAGATGAAGTTCCCAGACACCATGTCATTATTGTCACTAAGGCTCATTAGGCACCGACCATGTGCTAAGCCCTCTGAATGTATTAAC
>NW_011492246.1:4633-4947 GCF_000754665.1 Bison bison bison | reverse complement strand
TTCCATGTCCAGTTCTAACTGTTGCTTCCTGACCTGCATATAGGTTTCTCAAGAGACAGGTAAGGTGGTCTGGTATTCCCATCTCTTTCAGAATTTTCCAGTTTATGGTAATCCACACAGTCAAAGGCTTTGGCACAGTCAATAAAACAGAACTAGATGATTTTCTCGAACTCTCTTGCTTTTTCGATGATCCAGCAGATGTTGGCCATTTGATCTCTGGTTCCGCTGCCTTTTCTAAAACCAGTTTGAACATCTGGAAGTTTACAGTTCACGTACTGCTGAAGCCTGGCTTGGAGAATTTTGAGCATTACTTT
>NW_011492246.1:0-854 GCF_000754665.1 Bison bison bison | reverse complement strand
TTAGTAACTAGCACCAGTACTGAACCCAGGCAGTTGGCTCGAGAGTCCATACTTTTAAATCAAGGCAGACAAATCCTACCTTGAGATCTGCCTGCCCAATAGTGTCCACCTGCTTTGGCCTACAGTCCTGTGGCTAGTTGATGACTAGGTCAAGGCTACTTCTGTCTGACCTCCAGCCCACCTCCCTTAACAGGTCCTGTCAATTATTACTTGCATAAGCAAAGCCACCCTGGGCCTCACAAAAAATCTAACCAATTAGATAAAGTGGGCATGTACACTGATGAACTAACTCCTCAAAGAAACCCAGTATAGAGGCTACCTTCCAAAACAGGATAGGTGAAAGATACAGGGTGGAGACATCAACCACTGGGAAACCTCCAGGGACACTCATATTGAGAAACTTACTACTGAACATCCACCTGCTACGTACCACAAAGCCTCTTCTTACATGTCAGCAAAAGTCCACTATAGAGTTAATTTCATTGAAGAGGATATTTACATTTCATCAATCTTCTAATTAATTTATCATTGCCATTTTAGGTAAACCTCAAAGTGTCCACACATGCCAGAAGCTCTGTGATTCCAGAAATGGATGGGAAATGAAAGAAAGAAATGCGCAGCCTGTCTCATGGAGAGAGATTCCTTGTAAGAAGGTCCTTCCTAAAGAATAACTTAGCTTGTGGGCTGTGCTTAGTCGCTCAGTCGTGTCTGACTCTTTGTGACCCCATGGACTGCAGCCCACTAGGCTCCTGTGTCCATGTGGATTCTCTAGGCAAGAATACTGAACTGTGTTGCCATGCCCTCCTCCAGGGGATCTTCCCAACTCAGGGATCAAACCTAAGTCTCCCACATTG
>NW_011492245.1:8775-9232 GCF_000754665.1 Bison bison bison | reverse complement strand
GGAGTGGGTTGCCATTTCCTTCTCCAATGCATGAAAGTGAAAAGTCAAAGTGAAGGCGCTCAGTCGTGTTCGACCCTCAGCGACCCCACGGACTGCAGCCCACCAGGCTCCTCCGTCCCTGTGATTTTCCAGGCAGGAGTACTGGAGTGGGTTGCCATTTCCTTCTCCAGGGGATTTTCCTGACCCAGGGATCGAACCCAGGTCTCCCGCATTAGAGGCAGACGCTTTAACCTCTGAGCCACCAGGGAAGCCAAATAACTGTTTTAGAGTAATTATTCTACAAAGAGAATAACCACTATTACTATTCTATTGATGCAATAATTATTATTATTCTGTTGACACCAAAGAGTCTGATATTCGGTCTCCTGTCCACCCGTGCGTGCGTGCTAAGTTGCTTCAGTCCTGTCTGACTCTGTGTGACCCCGTGGACTGTAGCCCGCCAGGCTCCTCCGCCCAT
>NW_011492245.1:4507-5713 GCF_000754665.1 Bison bison bison | reverse complement strand
CCGGAGGAGGGCATGGCCACCCACTCCAGTCTTCTTGCCTGGAGAATCCCCAAGGACAGAGGAGCCTGGCGGGCTACAGTCCATGGGGTGGCAAAGAGTCAGACACGGACTTAGCACTTACTTATGGCAAAATTGTTTCCATTTTGTCCAGAAATCCCATTTCGCATAACCCCCGCGATGATGGGTCACTCTTGAGTTCATGTCCTTGCGTGGCTACCCTCCGGGTTGACCAGGAATTTCTCCAGCCTGTTTGGCAGAAATAATTCAGCTGAGCTGGGGAGATCTGGGAGCCTCCCTCTGATGGGTCCTTCTTCTTTTCTATTTTGAAATACGCAGTTGAGAAAAATCTGGAAACATTTGAGTGAACGCCATGGAATGGGAGACTTCCACTGACTGTGGTATGAAGGAAGGGAGAAACACAAAAATAACCCCTCATTCTCAGAGCCAGTAGCTTGGATTCTCATTTAAGGCTTCCCCCTAGACAGACAGGGGGGCAAGTTTCACATGCAACATTCCTCAAAGTCTCTGCTCAAATAAAGATGCTGCTTCCCCATCAGATACCAGTCCACCCCTGGGATTCCCCGGCTTGGGCAAGTACACACTGCCTGTTCAGACTTCTTTTTTTCTTCACCCCCTTTTGTCTCCACTCACCCTAGAATACTGAGGGCCAGTTGTCCTTCTGTTGATGGAGGGTGAGTGGTGGTCATGGAGGCAGAATTCACTCTTACAACCCCTGTTAAGCAACGGGACTGAAAATCGCTCAGTCCTGTCTGAGTCTTTGCAACTCAATGATCTTTACCGTTGATTCCATGTCTTGTCTATTGTTAACAGGGCTGCAATGAACATTGGGGTCCATGTATCTTTTTGAATTATGTTTCTTTTTTTCCCCCCCTGGGTGGAAGCCCAGGAGTGGGATTGCTAAGTCGTATGTTCATCAACAGAGGGATGGATAAAGAGGTGGTGATGTGCACTAAGTCGCTTCAGTCCTGTCTGACTCTTGGTGACCCCCTAGACTGTAGCACACCAGGCTTCTCTGTCCATCGGGATTCTTCAGGCAAGAATACTGGAGTGGGTTACCATGCCCTTCTCTGGGGGAATCTTCCTGCTGGAGGGATTGAACCCAGGACTAAGTCTCCTTGCTGCTAAGTCACTTCAGTCGTGTCCGACTCTGTGCGACCCCATAGACATCAGCCCACCAGGCTCCCC
>NW_011492245.1:0-668 GCF_000754665.1 Bison bison bison | reverse complement strand
ACTGTAGCCCGCCAGGCTCCTCTGTCCATGGAATTCTCCAGGCAAGAATACTGGAGTGGGTTGCCATTTTCTCCTCCAGGGGATCTTCTTGACCCAGGGATTGAACCCTGTGTCTCCTGACTTTCCTTCATTGGCAGGCAGGTTCTTTACCACTGAGTCACCTGGCAAGCCCTTATAAATACATTTATACAAATACATA
Organism: Bison bison bison; assembly: GCF_000754665.1. NCBI lineage: Eukaryota > Metazoa > Chordata > Mammalia > Artiodactyla > Bovidae > Bison > Bison bison. The sequence continues at coordinate 469 of NW_011492245.1, read as the reverse complement.
TTTACATATACATATATTTGTATATTTGTGTATATATATACATTTTTACAAATGCATACTTATGCATATAGGACTTCCCTGGTGGCTCAAACAGTAAAGAATCTGCCTGCAGTGCAGGAGATCTGGGTTTGATCCCTGAGTCAGGAAGATTCCCTGGAGAAGGAAATGGGAACCCGTCCCAGTAGTCTTGGCTGGAGAATCCCATGGACAGAGGAGCCTGGCAGGCTACAGTCCATGGGGTTGCAAAGAATCGGACATGACTGAGTGACTAACCCTTTCCTTTCAGCTTTCATACTTTTATACAAATATATGTCTGTATATATACACCCATTTGTGTATTTGTCGGTATGTACAGGGCTTCCCTGGTAGCTCAGCTAATAAAGAATCCGCCTGCAATGCAGGAGACCCTGGTTGGCTTCCTGGATCAGGAAAATCCCCTGGAGAAGGGATAGCCTACCCACTCCAGCAT
>NW_011492244.1:10835-12330 GCF_000754665.1 Bison bison bison | reverse complement strand
CCGATCTCCCATTTAAGCACTTTTCAACATCATAGTCTTTTCCCGGATATGCCTCAGGAGGAGATGCCAAAGATGAGCAGTAGTGTCCATGACATGGAGAGGTGTGGGGTCTGAGTTTCTAAAATGTAGGAAACAAAAGGACCTGCTGTTATAGCACAGGGAACACTGTTCAATACTCTGTAGTAACAGAAATGGGAAAACAATTTAAAAAAATAGATATATGGATATTTATAACTGAGTCACTTTGCTGTATATCTGAAACTAACACAATATTGTTAATCAAATCTGCTCTAAAATAAACTAAAAATTTAAAAATAAAAATTGTGGCTATGCTTGAAAATATTAATTTGTAGTTATACTGACCCTGGTGTTCTTTATATTAGTTTATAATTTGGTTGTGTATTGGAAATCATTCATAACAACAAAAAGTGAAACTCCAAAACTAGTTTTATGATAGGGATGTAAATTAGTTTAAAACAGGTAAAATGAATAATAAAAAATATTCAAATCAGTATTAATTGATTCAATTTACATCAATCAATAATGTAAATATTTGCATTTACATAAAAAATCTTATGAATGAGAATTCTATTCAACCAGTATTATGATCTAAAATATATCCTGGAATAATAACCTGAGATTCCCCAAAATCTTCATTGCTATAAAATTTGAATAATAGAAAATAAAAGAAACAAACCAACAGACAAATAAACATACAAGGTTGACAAGTTCCTAGAAAATAAATTGAAAACCCATTAAGCCCTGGAAATCTAAAACATTGTCTGTCCCTTAACATCATTTTTTAGTTCTATCTGTTAAAAGTCTGTACCTTTTTGAGTAACATGGATAGAATAATCTCTCCTTTATTTATTTTATACAGCAATAATAATGCTATTTGGTCTTGTGTTTTAATTTATATGTAGTATTATTTTAATACACTGAGTCACAGCTAACAATTTAAAAACATTGTTCCAAGTCTTATTCGTGAATTATACAAGTTAAGAATGGTCAATAGACAAAATGATTTGTTAAAGTGCTCACTAACTGATCAGAGACTATGTATATGTTACATACCTGTGACCAAAATGTCTATTCTATTTGACAAAAAATTTCTCTTGAATCACTCTCCTTATTGCCTTTTTAACATCTTTGTTCCGAAGGCTGTAGATCAAAGGGTTTAGCATAGGACTCATGAAAATGTGAAAAACAGCTACAAGTTTGCCCTGTTCTACAGAAGTCTCAGAAGGGGGCCTCAAATACATGCAGAGAAGTGTCCCATAAAAGACAGTGACAGCTGTCAGGTGGACCCACAGGTGGAGAAGGCCTTGTGTCTCCCTTCTGCAGAGCGGATATGCAGAATGGCTCTAAAGATGAAAATGTAGGAGATGAGGATGACGGTGAGAGAACACGTGAGGTTGGAACCAGCAACTACAAACATGGCAGTCTCTTTGACGTAAGTATCTGAACAGGCCAGGACTAGGAGAGGTGGGTCCGC
>NW_011492244.1:8467-10735 GCF_000754665.1 Bison bison bison | reverse complement strand
AAGACCAATTGCAAAGCCGTAAGAATAAGGAGCAGCAACAAGAGAAAGGCAGACACCTCGGGACATCTTGCTGCCATATAACAATGGTTTGCAGATGGCCACATAGCGATCGTAAGCCATCACTGTGAGCATATAATAATCTGCAATCACCAAGGCAATGAAAAAGTGGAACTGTATAAAGCAGCCAAGGAAGGAAATGGTTTTCCTCTTGCATAGGAAATGAACCAGCATCTGAGGAGTGACAGTGGTGGCGTAACAGAGATCTACAAAGGAGAGGTGGCTGAGGAAGAAGTACATTGGGGTCTGAAGCTTTGAGTCAGTTCTGATTAACAAAATCATGCTTACATTGCCGATGACTGTGATCAGGTAGATGACTAGGAAGACCGCAATAAAGACAGGCTGCAAGTCAGCTCGATCTGTCAGTCCCAGGAGGATGAACTCGGTCACCTCTGTATAGTTTTCCTTTAACATTGTGTTTGCTCAGCTTCCAGTGAGATCTAACATAAAGGAAATAAAAACGAATTTATCTTTCATCGTTTTTCCATTGTTCACATCATTTCATCAGATGCCTACTCCTCTCAAACTTGTAAATACTTATGGCATAAAGAAATAATTCAAGGGACATCCTTGGAAATCCAGTGGTTAAAATTTCACCTTCCAACGCAGGGGATAAGTTTGATCCCCAGTTAGGGATCTAAGATATCACATGCCTCTTGGCAAACATTATAGGAAATTCAGTAAAGTCTTCAGAAATGGTCCACATAAAAACTGTTTTTAAAAAGCAGAAATCACCTAGTAATCATGCATTAATGTTTTCAACATTTAACTTTAAAAGTAGAATTCCTTTCAGCTTCACTGGTGGCTCGAGTTGTTCAAGAATCTGCCTGCAATGTGGAAGATACAGGTTTGATCCCTGCTTGGGTAAGAGCCCATGAAAAAGGAAATGGAACCCACTGTAGTAACCTTGCCTGGAGAATTCCACGCACAGAGGATCCTGGTGGGCTATAGTCCATTGGGTCGTAAATGCTTGCTTGGACATGACTGAGTGACTAACAACAAAAGGAAGGAGAGGTCCTTTGCATAAAGAGTCATATTTTCAAATGTGTTTTTACATTTCTTTTCATAATTGAAGCTTTTATCTTTCCTAAAAATCATTATCATTAATTGGTCACTTTCAATTCCTTTAATCATTACAATTCTTTGAAATTATAATCCTTTGTTTTCAGTGTAATTTTTATGTGGTACCTAAAACATCAGTAATTGAAATAGTTATTCACAGTGGAATGAATTTAAGGTGTGGAATAAATAGATCCTTATAGAACCAGTGTCTGTCTATCTGCCACTCTAACCTCAAGGTCATTTTCAACCTAGTCCCTCACCCTGTGTTACATGTTCATTTTATGTACTCCTGCCTACCTCCAGAGGCCCTCACATCAACAAACCATGCTTAATTTTTTGACATCTCTGGATATATTTAGATTACTATATTACAGACAATTATTGAGGGCAAAAATTGGTTCATGGGACATAAAAGTAAATAAGTTATTTTCTATGAAAACAGATAAGCATATAGTATATAAATACTATGTGTATATTTTTATACATATCAGTGGTATCAACTGTTAAAGGAGGCAGTATCAAAAATTTCATTTTGGGGGAGGAGACAATTACTTAAAAAGATTGACAGACACATAATGATTTTGTTGTAACTACCTCATTTTAACTCTTGCAGAGAATAAGAGTAAACTTTATGACAAGAATTCTACTTCTTTAAATCATGTAAAAGATCACACTGATAATAAAATAATCATATTACCTATAAAACTGAGACAGTAGGTAAAGAAATCACAAAGTTCACTTCTCAAATTTTGTGCATGATAAAGGAGACCATGAAGGCCATACTCAAAAAATCTACACTTTCCTTCAATAGCACATAACCAGGTATGTCATTGTTATAAGACTCATTAATAGCTACAAGGTTAGGGATGGACATGGGTCACGTGTAATGCACTTTGTAAATGAACCACTCCTACTTTCTTACCCATTTGAACTATTTCATTATCTACTTGAGATATTTGAACTTACTAACCAGGGTGATAAAATGCAAGGCAAGTCATTTAAATCTATGAAACCACAATCGTTTGGTTTTTCTAAATTTCTAAGATTAGAGTTATGTTCATAATAAGCAAACATTCTTTGTTTCTGGTTTGTGTCTTTAAGGTTTGTATTTATTCAATCATCGATCAAGATATTTAACATCTCCATTCA
>NW_011492244.1:4927-7940 GCF_000754665.1 Bison bison bison | reverse complement strand
CAAAACAACCAACCTAATACTTACAAATGATTGTTGAATCTGAGTCACATTTTAACATTTCTCAAAGTGAATTGTGTCTTATATTTGATGTGTGTGTTTATGATACCCCTTTTAGGAGGAAACCTATCACCTTCACCAGGTGAAAGTTAGTGGCAATTAGAGAGGCAGTATAGAAGAAACTGGGCTTCCCTGTGGTAAAGGGAAAAACTGGGCTTCAGTTGGTAAAGAATCTGCCTGCAATGTAGGAGACACAGGTTGAATCCCTGGATTGAGAAGATCCTCTGGAGGGAATGGCTACCCACTCCAGTATTCTTCCCTGGAGGATCCCATGGACAGAGAAGCCTGGTGAGTTATAGTCCATGGGGTACCAAGTAGTTGTACATGACTGAGTGACTTTCCCATTTTTTTTTCACTTTTATACCAGAAGGGACTCAATAAGCAGTAATTACTTAGGTGATAATCTATATAGCACTACTTCTTCTTTTACCCACATTATAGAGAAAAAGAAGAAAAAAAACTGTTTAAAAAGAAATTTGCCTGACATAAAATAATAATGATTTCCACACAGTGGAAATCTTCAATCATTCTTCATTTTTAGTGAAGAAATTTTCTCCCATTGTATTTATTCTAAATATGTACTGCTCTTTTCAATATAATCCCAGAAAAGTCAATTTTTTTTTGGGCGGGGGAGGCTTCCCTAATAGCTCAGTTGGTAAAGAATCCACCTGCAATGTAGGAGACCACAGTCCAATTTCTGGGTCAGGAATATCTGCTGGAGAAGTGATAGGCTACCCATGCCAGTATTCTTGGGCTTCCCTGGTGAATCAGCTGGTAAAGAATCTGCCTGAAATGCGGGAGGCCTGGGTTTAATCCCTGGGTCAGGAAGATCCCCTGGAGAATGGAATGGCTACCCATTCCAGTATTCTGACCTGGAGAATTCTATGGACTGTATAGTCCATGGGGTCACAAAGAGTTGGACATGACTGAGTGACTTTCACTTCACTTCACTTTTCAATATAAACTCAGAAATTTTATTAAATTTTTTTTAAGAATTGTTTAAAAATTGCTAATGGATGAGAATACATTTCAGGCCATAATTTTATTCTAATTGATTAAAATATTTATTTCTAGATTTCACAATATATTTTAACAATACCTAGCCTTACCTGTGAAAGAAGTGTGATTTCTCAGTGACAGCATGGGCGTCAAGAACCTGAGGAGTTTATACCAGAATTGCCATGGAGAGACAAAATCTCTAGGGCTGAACTCCTTCTCAGAGGAAATCATTTAGATTATAAACAACCACAAGTGTTTTACTCTTTTAATAATCTTAAACCCACAGAGAACATAACATCTTGTCTCTCCACAATATCATCAGGGAATCAAATCTCCTGGAATGGTGAAGCAAAAGGATTCATTTTTGTTCAAAGCTATGTCTCCATGTCTTGATATTTTGAAACATAACTTGTGGGAAATATTAAACTCTCCTGTTTACAACATACAGGATAGAAGAGCGCATGATAGAGGGAAACCATTGGATGATCAGACAACATTTGTTGCATTAGAACTACTTATTTCCTGATTCTGAATCTATTCTTTATATTTTAAATACTATAATAATAAATATATAGCACAGGGAACACTGTGGATATATAGATAATATAAATGTGCTGGTAATTCTTCCTTTGTCAGCCTAGCTCATTTAGAGTTTTTATCTTTTTTTTTAACTTGTTTTTTTTTTTTTTGTCCATTTAGAGTTTATTCTTTAGATTCTATCAATAGAGCTCCTTTGATGTCTAGTTTCCATCAGAGTTTGGCCAATGGGAGAAACCAGGAGCATAATACAAGTTAGAGGAAGGGAGAAACAAAAATCAAATTTCCCTTTAATTGTCTCCCAGCTTCACAGGGAAGTGCTAGGGTGGCTGCATCTTTCCAAGGAAAATTTTGGCTGACGCTTGTGTTGAGAAGGTAGCAGGGGACATTCTTCCTGGATCTAGTTTGACTGGATTCCTGACTGTAGCCCTTGTGTTTGCTGCTTCAGGACGGGGATGAAACTGCTTTCTGAACTTACTCTCCAGGCACTTCAACTTCTTGGATTGACTTCAACCCTGCCTGTGTTCTCTTTATTAAATTCTTTCCATCGAATCCTCTTCAGTTAAACAATCTGAGTAGAATTCTGTTTTGTGTCATGTCCCTGACTTAGAACAGAGTTCACAAGATAGTTAATAAATGTTGCAGTGGAAGACACATTTCTGGCTTTATCATTGCTGGATACTACAGAGGCCACTGAATCACCATAATGGATCACTGGCAGACTCACACAGGAGGCAGAGATTAGCGTTACTAGCATTATTGTGATTAAATTTGATTCCAAATGTGGCTTAGCTATGCTTTTCTGCCACTTTCTTGAGAACTGGAATCACCCAGACATAGCAGAGCAGTGAGATAACTCTTGTTCCTTCCTCCCCTTTCCAGAGCCATGACCAATCACCATGTCTGATTGAGGAGACACAAGGATACACATTTTGTATTGATGGTGAGGTACCTGTGATGATATTTTTCACAATGTTATCAATCTCCATTTACCTTTCCAGGATAAGTTCATGGGAGTCTATGGAGAAGATCTAAAGTGTCCTCCAAATAACCACCTCTTTTACACTTGCTTCCATTCATCTTTGACTCCAAATAAAGATACTGTACCACCATTCTCTATACAGTACAGTATAGCAGTAGGGCATTATGCTACCAAAATAAAACAGATAGAGAAAAAAACACAACAAATATTGTATGATATCACGTATATGTGGATTGTAAAAAAATACAACAGACTTGTGAATTAAACAAAAAAGAAGCAACTCACAGATACAGAGGCAAAACTAGAGGTTACCAATGGGGAGAGGGAATTAAGGGAATGCAATATTGTGTTGTGGGGGAGGGAGAGGTTATTATGGGAATATAAGAAGTCATGTGTATGAAACTTGAAAATTTTAAAGTACTACAGAATTTACAGAAT
>NW_011492244.1:1739-3634 GCF_000754665.1 Bison bison bison | reverse complement strand
AAGAATACTGGGGTGCATTGCCATTTCCTCCTCCAGGTGAGTGCTTGTGAGATTGTCTTAAAGGGGAATCTACCTGTCTAGATGAACTTTGTAGGGCATTCACTTACAAATGAATGAGAAAACAAATTTGTCCAAGAAAAGAGCAGTAAATACAAACTTTTAGCAAAAAATCACTGTTAGAATGGTTCTCAAGCTTACTGTTTTTTTTTTTGCTTCATTTTGTTTTATATCTCATGAAAGACTAAGAAAGGATATTAAAACAATGGATCCTCATTAAAATAAAGTATCTGCACCCAATCTTAGTAAGAAATCAAAATCAATATGAAAATGGCTCTGAGATTGTCTGCCTCTAATGAGAAGATCTCTTGTACTAGGGTCAAGTCCATCCTACACCTGAGAACATGTCCTTACATTTGTGTGGGCAGAGAAGAATGTTTGCCTTCCTTGGTTCTTGTGCAGTAGTGACAGCTCTGTCATATAGTGTTCAGAGAGATCAATAGAAATGTCACTAACTATGTTGTCCAGGAACTTAGTTGAATTTGACACTGATACTGAAAACAGAAAGGATTACATGTACTTATTTTGAGCAAACAAAGTGCAAATTTTGGGCATCAAATTGAGACTCCAATAAAATTTCCTTTCAACTGAAAATAGAAATTAGAAGCACAGAGTTTTACTTCTGGCTTGCATGTACACTTGCTTTCTTTATCCCTGATTAGGATAGTTAATTAACCCTCTCTAAGCTGAGAAACATAACCACAATTCTAGCAGGATATGGGAGTTGGGGACCCATTCTTAAAGCAAATCTCAGAAGGAAGTAGGAGCAGTAGCAATGATTGTGACATTGGGAATCAACCCTCATGAGATTTACTGGAACACCTGGGTCACAGAGCACATCATACTCCTCAGGCTTATTCTCCATAATTTCAAATCACTATGTGACCTAGGAGATGTATTCAGTCACTCAAAAAATATCAACTTGAAATTTTGATTAGTGTTTGATTTGATATATTTTCCTTTTCTTTTAAACTGAAACTGCTTCCTCTCCAATATTAACAGCTCATATCTTATCCTTCCTGATATACATGGATGTCTTGAGCAGGTCAGGCATGAATAGGACTTTGAAACAGGCTAGTGGATTGACAAACACCTTTTCTATAGGTAATTTCACTGATGCCTCAAAACAACCCAAAGAGGAAATGACTTACTCTTGAAGTTTCAGCTAAAGAGATAGAGGTTACTCTAAAGGAATGGTCAATCTCTAACTCACCTGTGCCACATGGCTAGTATGTGTCAGGGTAGGATTTGAATTCCTGACTTCACAAACCCAGTTGACTGCTTTTTCAGCCATAGGTCATTCCATACCTTAACCTGAAGACATAGTTTGTCCTTTCTTCCCTCATTATTTTTTTATATGTTCCCTTAGCTTTCCCTGTGTCAGTGCTTTCTTGGTTCTTATTGGATTTATGTTGGTCATGGCACTAAAGGTGCCACAAAAGGCACCTTTAGGTGCCATGAAAGTGCAAACTGAAAATTTTCAGAACACGCTTTCTGTGCCTCCACAGAGATTGACCTCCATCCTCCACGTGGTCTTAACTCTCTGCCCCATCCTTGGCTGAAACATTGTTTTCATTACTTACTAATATTGCTATCAGCAGTGGCCACAGCATTGAAACATGTCAGTTTTTATTCTAATCCCAAAGAAAGGCAATGCCAAAGAATGCTCAAACTACCGCACAATTGCACCCATCTCACATGCTAGTAAAGTAATGCATAAAATTCTGCAAGCCAGGCTTCAGCTATATGTGAAGCGTGAACTTCCAGATGTTCAAGCTGGTTTTAGAAAAGGCAGAGGAACAAGAGATCAAATTGCCAACATCCACTGGATCATCAAA
>NW_011492244.1:0-1639 GCF_000754665.1 Bison bison bison | reverse complement strand
CATTATTTTTTTATATGTTCCCTTAGCTTTCCCTGTGTCAGTGCTTTCCTGGTTCTCATTGGGTTTAGGTTGGTCATGGCACTAGCTGAAAGGTGCAAATTGAAAATTTTTAAAAGACACTTTCTGTGCCTCCACAGAGATTGACTTCCATCCTCCACACTGTCTTAACTCTCTGCCTCATCCTTGGCTGAAACACTCTGTTTTCATTACTTATTAATATTGCTATGGTCCCAACCAGATTTCAAACCCTTTTGAGCAGAGATGCGATTTCCACAGCTATCCTTGGAGATAACACTTGAGAACAAATATGTGCTAAATAATTCCAGAGTAGGCAATGTGTATTTAATTCAATGACTGTACAGTAATTCTTATTTTTCCCCTCAGGTCAATCTGTATTTAATTGAACACATAATCTCACCTGTCAAAACTGAAAGTTTACAGGGAGAGGATGTGGGATGTGTAACTAACTCATTTAAAAACCATAGGAAGAAAACAGAATGAGAGTCATTATTTATAGGTAGCATTAACATTATTTATATGTAATTTTGAGTACATCCTATGTGCCAGCATTAGACTTAGTATTACACAACCATTAGTTCAGTTAATCCTCACAAGCACTGTGGGTGCTTAGTATTAGTACCTTCATTTTACAGATGGGAAACTGAAGCAAGTGGAGATTAATAAGCTTTCCCTGGAACCTACAGTTAATAAACTGTGAGGCTGGGATCAAACAGACTATTAGACAGTATTTTATAACATATTGCTTAGGGAATAAATGCAACAAATTCACCCAATGCTACACATTCGCTGGGTAAAATGGCATTTGCTTACCCATTAATCCATTCATTCATCCATGCATATAGTTAACAAGCGGGTTTCCCTGGTGGCTCAGAGGATAAAGCATCTGCCTGCAATGCAGGAGACCCGGGTTCGATCTCTGGGTCTGGAAGATCCCCTGGAGAGAAGAATGGCAACCCACTCTAGTATTCTTGCCTGGGAAATTTTATGGACAGAGGAGCCTGGCAGGCTACAGTTAGTGGGATCACAGAAGAGTTGGACACGACTTAACAACTAAACAACAAAAAGTGAAACTCCAAAACTAGTTTTATGATAGGGATGTAAATTAGTTTAAAACAGGTAAAATAAAAAATAAAAAATTTTCTAAACAAGTGCAGGCAGCTGTGAAGGGTGTGCTAAGTGGGGCCGAGAGGAGCTACCCCATGTCCGAGGTCAGGGGCAGAAGCCAGGAGGACCCCATGCCCAAAGGGCGGCAGCCAAGAGGAGTTACCCCACATCCGAGGTCAGGGGCAGCGGCCGAGAGTGCCAGACTGCAACGGCACAGAAATGGCCAAGAGGAGCTACCCCACGTCAGAGGGGGCAGCGGAGAGGAGATACCCAGCATCCGAGGTCAGGGGCGGCGATGAGAGGAGTTACCCCACGTCCGAGGTCAGGGGCGGCGGCCGGGAGGAGATACCCCAGTCCTTAAGCCCGAGGCCAGGGGTGGCAGCCGGGAGGAGCAACCCCACGCCCGAGGCCAGGGGTGGTGGCCGGGAGGACCAACCCCACACCATGGCTGCACGGGCACAGGAGGGCCTAGAGGAGCTATCCCACATTGAAGGTCAGGAAGGGCGGCAGTGAG
>NW_011492243.1:9224-9798 GCF_000754665.1 Bison bison bison | reverse complement strand
GTGGCCAAAGTACTGGAATTTCAGCTTTAGCATCAGTCCTTCCAAAGAACACCCAGGGCTGATCTCCTTCAGAATGGACTGGTTGGATCTCCTTGCAGTCCAAGGGACTCCGTCATTCTATATATTCTTTTCCACTGGTCAGGTACTCCTGTCCACCCTCAGCTGGGGTTCTGCATTCACGTCTGTGTCTGAAGGTGTATTCCTGAGGTACCCGTGGAGAGAAATGTACTCCACCTCCACTTACTCCTCTGCTATATTGTTCTCCCTGGATGTTGGCCATTTGGTCTCTGCTTTCTCAGACTTTTCTAAATCCAGCTTGAACATATGGAAGTTTCCTGTTCATGTACTGTTGAAGCCCCATTTGGAGAATTTTGAGCATTACTTTGCTAGATTGTGAGGTGAGTGCAACTATGATATAGTTTGAACATAGTTTGGCATTACTTCTCTTTGGGATTGGAATGAATACTGACTTTCCCAGTCCTGTGGCCACTGCTGAGTTCTCCAAATTTGCTGGCAACTGAGTGCAGCACTTTAACAACATCATCTTTTAGGCCTTGAACTAGCTCAGCTGGAA
>NW_011492243.1:4536-5121 GCF_000754665.1 Bison bison bison | reverse complement strand
CAAATGGTTTTGTAATAGTTACATTTGAATGGAGGATATTGACAGCATGTAGAAAACATTAAGGGACTAATTACAGTAGAAAAGTTTGAGTAATGAGAAAATTCTTTAAAAGATATTGAAAGGTATGAACCCTTGCACAGCAAATATTTCTTAATAAATTTCATGTATCGATTAATAGCAGGGAGTAGGATTAGTTCAAATGTGTTTTCTACCTGAAGTATTTCTAAGATACAAAAACAATGGAGGAGGCAGAACAAAAGATTTTTCCCTGAGTTCCCTCTTTAAGTGTAAACTTTAGTGGTGATCATTTTCCTGTGTGTGGTTTTTGTTTTTAAGAACATATCTTTTGCTGAAGTTTTCACTTTCATCACAGGTTCAAAGGATTTGTTAACAAAATAAGACACTTGTTGTATACAAGTAAATAATACAAATATTTATTAGAAAGTTATCTAGCTTTCATTTAATATACTAACATTAAAAGAAAATCAAAATAGGAATAGCAGGGAATACATCATCAAATTGGGTTTTGACCAACATCCAGACTTAAACAGCGCTTGGAAGTCCCATGTCATAGCACTTTTGGAG
>NW_011492243.1:0-318 GCF_000754665.1 Bison bison bison | reverse complement strand
GTACTGAATGGCAAGATGCAGTCCCCATCCATCTCAGTGGAAGAAAGCTGCCTCTTAATAGAAGCCTCCAACTTTCTAGTAGCCAGTCACTTACAGAGATGTGGCTATGAGTATTCACTTTCTGTCTTCTTTCCCGAAAGTGGTTTGGCAAAAGAAAAGGTAACACCTTTTGCTTTTCTGAACTTTTCTCAGAAAATTGCTAAGTGCTCCCTGGATAGCTGGGTCTGTTTCTTTTTTATCTTTCAAACTACATCATGTATTTAGTATAAGGTGACAAAAGAATAGGAAATCTAACATTGTTACCAATTCCTTGGTATC
>NW_011492242.1:21767-22307 GCF_000754665.1 Bison bison bison | reverse complement strand
TCCCCTTGGTGCAGGGCCAGTGCCTGGGGTTGGCTGCTGGCTGTACCAACACCATCGCAGGCGACTTCATCTGGGCTGACAGGTTTGTTGGTGATGTCATTGGGTTGAACCGGAAGCTGCCTCGGAGCTGACGGACCGTGAGTGTGTGGAGTTGGGCGTTGTGGAGGCTGCGTATCAGTCACGTCCTGTGACGTCACTGACCTGAACCAGAAGCTGCCTAGGGCCTGCCAGAGGGTGCATTGAGGAGCTGGACATTGTGGAGGCTATTCTCAGCCCTGTCCTGCGGGGCTGGTCATCTGTCCACCCATCCACTGAGTGTCCGTGACTGCCGAGGTGAAGCCAGGTGGCAGGGACCATGGTCTCCTCGGTACTCTGTGTGTCTCTCGGCAAATGTAGGGTGTGAGGTGATGATTAAAGATGAGTGCATGATCTATACAATCACATCCTCAGGGAGACACACCTCGTTCTCGAGTCTGTCGCTTCCCCATGGGAGAGGCTGGGGTGTCCCCTCCTCCTGGGCGCTGAGAGTAGCAGACGGTG
>NW_011492242.1:20772-21667 GCF_000754665.1 Bison bison bison | reverse complement strand
AGAAACAGAGGGAAACAATAGAATGGGAAAGACTAGAGATCTTTTCAAAAAAATGAGAAATGCCAAGGGAACATATCATGCAGAGACAGGCACAATAAAGGACATAAACGTCGTGGGCCTAACTAAAGCAGAAGAGATTAAGAAGAGGTAGTAAGAATACACATAAGAACTGTTAAGAAAAATCTTAATAACCTGGATAACCATGATGGTGTGATCACTCACCTAGAGCCAGACATCCTGGAGTTCAGAGTCAAGTGGGCCTTAGAAAGCAGCAGTACAAACAAAACTAGTGGAGGTGATTAAATTCCTGCTGAGCTATTTCAAATCCTAAAAGAAGGTACTGTTAAAGTGTTGCACTCAATATGCCACCAGTTTGGAAAATTTGGCAGTGGCAACATGACTGGAAAAAGTCAGTTTTCATTTCAGTTCCAAAGAAGGCAATGCCAAACAATGTTCAAACTACCACACAACCACACTCATTTCACATGCTAGCAAGTTAATGCTCAAAATTCTTCACGCTAGTCTTCAACAGCATGTGACCCAAGAACTTCACAGTCCACGCATTCAAACAGTTGATTCTAAATGCACAGTGATGCCACAAAGATGGTCAAGGCAAAGACATACAATGTGATTTTGTTTATGTCTAAATCAGTGAAACAAAATATTCACTGCAAGGTACAAATTATTTTAGCATTAAAAATCTTATATTTGAGTATGAAATATCCTGCTGAAATGGCAAAATATGTTTTCAAGTGAAATTCTTTCTTAATTGTCAATTATTTTGAGACTATGGAAAAAAGAAATAAAATTACATTCATTGGGGCTGCTTCAGTTCAGTTCAGTTACTCAGTCATGTCCACTCTTTCATTGGGGGCTGCTTAAAGTTTCACAGACC
>NW_011492242.1:19828-20397 GCF_000754665.1 Bison bison bison | reverse complement strand
ATTTTATAGTTCAGCCCTACAATCTAGGTTTTTTATTTGTTTGTTTTGCTTTGATTAGGCTGAGAATTTTCTCATCTATTTTTAGTATCTTCAGAATTTCTGTTAGGAATATGTGTCTGCAGTTGTTTACTTGCACAGTTGTGCCCAATTCTTTGTAACCCCATGAACTATAAGCCCACCAGTCTCTTCTGTTCACAGGGATTCTCCAGGCAAGAATACTGGAGTGGGTTGCTATGCTCTCCTGCATGGGATCTTCATGACCCAGAAATGGAATTCGCATCTGCTATGGTTCCTGCACTGCAGGAGAATTCTTTACCACTGAGTGAAAATAGATCTTGTATACATGAAACCCACTTTAATTATGAAGATTCATAATTGGTGAAAAGTAAAGACGGAGAAGCCCAAACAAGCATTTATCTTTTATTGGTTAATAATAAGAAAAAACAAAAACAAAAACATTCATTTCCATTTGCCTTTATTTTTTTCAATTAACTTTTCATTGAAGGATATTGTTTTCCAGAATTTTGTTGTTTTCTGTCAAACTTCAACACAATAGTATTTCTTAACCA
>NW_011492242.1:16323-18303 GCF_000754665.1 Bison bison bison | reverse complement strand
GGATCTCAAGGCAAGAGTACTGAAGTGGTTTGCCATTCCCTTCTCCAGTGGACCACATTGTGTCAGATCTCTCTATCATGTCTGCCTGTTTTGGGTGGCCCCACAGGGCATGACTTAGTTTCATTGAGTTAGACCAGGCTGTGGTCCTAGTGTGATTAGACTGACTAGTTTCTGTGATTATAGTTTAAGTGTGTCTGCCCTCTAATGCCCTCTTGCAACACCTACTGTCTTACTTAGGTTTCTCTTACCTTGGACGTATAGTCTGTATATATTTCACATAAGCAGAATGATGATATGCAGTCTTGTCACTCACCTTTCCCAGGTTTAAACTGGTCAATTGTTTCATGTCTTGTTGCAACTCTTTGATCTTGACCTGCATACACATTTCTCGGGTGACAGGTAAGAAGGTATGTGACTTCTGTCTCTTTCAAACTGTTCACACTTTACTGTGATACACACAGTCAATGTCTTTAGTGGAGTCACTGAAGCAGAAGTAAATGCTTTTCTGAAATTCTCTTGTTTCCTCTAGGATCCAATGAATGTTTCCAAATTGTTCTCTGGTTCATCTATTGTTTCCAAGTCTAGCTTTCACATCCTGAAGTTCTTGGTTTAGGTACTGCTGAAGAATTTTGTTTTACTCAGGTAGGATGTGGAAGGAGCAAAAGTGCATGCTTGTTTGAAAATTCTTTGGCATTACCCTCCTTTAGTGTTAATGAAAACTGACCTTTTCCAATCTCATGCCACTGATGAGTTTTCCAAATCGGATGACATATGAATTCAGTGTCCCAGTGTAACAGCACCATTAAAAGTTTAGCAGTTTCATGTTAATTACCGCACAAAAGTTTTGCTTAAACCATTTGATTTTTCCTTCATATCTGAATGAGATCCTTGTTGCTCTTAGGTTTGGCTCATTCATAATTTTGAAAATGTTCTACCATACTCTACTGACCTAAAGAGTTTCTATTGAAAGATCAGCTGCTATCTTCATGGAGATCCAACAGTATGATATTTATGTCTTTCTTCTTGCTGCATGTAATGTTCGTTTCTCGTGTTTAAATTTTCAGTGTTTGATTAAAATATTTTTTGGGGGTGTCTCACTTTGGTTTCATCCTGTTTGGAACATTCTGGTTGTGTTGTGACTCAGGGAGCTGTTTCTTCCCCATTTAATGGAAGTTGTCCACTTTTACCTCTTCAAGAATTTGCTCATGCTGCCACTTTCTTTCTTTGTTTTTTATCTTGGTCTTTTCCATGTGGATATTCTCATGGTAGGGCATTTGATATTATCCCAGAATTCTCAGAGCTTTCCATATTTTTCTTTCTCTCTCTCTATCTTTTTTTTTCTTATTTACACACCCCGCTGTGTTTCATCTATTTCCTCCTTTCTACCTCTACCTAATTAGTTATTTCTCTGTCTCAGTTATTTTAATGTTGGTTCCTTCCAGGGTGTTTGTTAATCTCAGTTATTGCATTGATTGTTAATGCTTGATTTTTTAAAAAATTTTATTTCTTCTAGATACATGGTAAACATGCTTCTTTCTTCTCAGTCCGGGCCTCCAGTGTATTTACGGCAACTTCACTTAGCTTTCCAGATTTGGGTCATCTTTACTCTCATTATTTTGATTATTTTTTTTTTCAGGAAAACTTCCTATCTCCTCTCTTTTTGTTTGTTTTGGTGTTTTTATCATGTACCCTCACCAGCTAAATATTTATATCCATTTTCATTTTGTTTAGATTGCTGTGGTTTGGGTCCCCTTTCTGCAGGCTGCAGGGTTTGGGATCCAATCTGCTGTGGAACCTGATCTTTGTGGTTGGAATTGGACTGGTAAGTCTTCAAGGTTTAATGTTTGGGATATTGTGTGCCTGTGGTCTGTCAGATGGAGCTGGATCACTTTTCTATGCAGTGCAATGAATTGTCCTATAATGTGCTTTGTGATGTTTGTGGGTTTAGTATGGCTTTAGGCAGCGCATTTTATAATATTC
>NW_011492242.1:14916-15918 GCF_000754665.1 Bison bison bison | reverse complement strand
GCAAAGATTAAGAACCTAGAATACAATTTAAACTACTATAAATACTGGAAAAAAGATAGAAGACAAAATAATTCTCAAACATATAATGTAGTATATAGAAATGAAAGTAAAGGGAATAATAAGGAACAAAAATATTTAATTAAAAATTGAAACATGAAAACAATAAAGAATAATCTAACGATTTCTCTAGAGTTGCTGTGAGCTTAGTGGTGTTAGATCAGTGTCAGATTGTCTCTTTTTCCTGCTTCTACTTGTTGCCAAAGGCTATTGCTGTCCCTCAATTGCAAAGTTTCTGCATTAACTTCAGCGTTTCAATTTGTTGCACCTGTCATTTCTGGGCTAGTTCACCCTCTTTGCTTATTTTTACTTTCTAAGTTTGCAATTCTCTTTTGTGACAAGTTTACACATGATTAGTTTGCACCATAACACGAGGGGACAGCAGGCCTTTATTTGACCTCACTTGCTCAGTGGTGCAATGGTGAGGGGGAGGACACTGAAAACAAATACCGGTGGGATATGCAGATGTGGCTGCTTAAGGTGGATGCACGGCAGTGGGCTTGCCACTGCCATAGGTGACAGGTACTTTCTTGGTCCACCCTGCTCAGGTTCCTGGGTGATCCACGTGGGCACTGCCTAAATTAGGCCCTGTGTTTCATGAACTTCTCAAGTCTAAGCCACTCAGGCTCTTAGGTACTCTGCAAGGGCACTGAACACAACTGGCTATGTGCTCTGTTTCCTTCCCAAATCCAAACTCCTCAGGCAACAGGTTGGCAGTCAAGGCACTGTTCAAGGTAGGCCATTCATCTTATGTAACTGTCAGGTCCTAGCCATTCAGTTTGTTAGTAGAATAAGGGAGTTAGGACAAGCAAGGTTCAGAAAAATAATGAGACCAGCACTTTACAGGAACAGATCACCTTTAATGAGGTGAGAAAGGGGCAGCAGTCACATTAATGAGCTGCTGCACTAACCCAAGACAAGAGTAATTTATATATAGAGAGAGGC
>NW_011492242.1:13950-14816 GCF_000754665.1 Bison bison bison | reverse complement strand
TTCTTTGTTTTGCATAGAATTGTGGGAAGGACCTGGAGGGGAGTTTTAACTCCAGGCTCTCTGAGCCATATAAATTTTATTCATTGTTGGCTTTGCCAGAAAGGCAATTTGCAAGAATTCCGTGTGTCCCCGGAGGGATGCTGAACTTATGTTTTGACCCTCCTGGCCTATGTGAACTGTGCATTAACCCAGGAAGACATGGTTAGCAACTAGCAGCCTGCTCAGCACTTGGTGGGAAATGTGGGCTCTGGGGTTGATAAAACAGCTGCCTCTTAACTTCGCCATATGTTGGATGCAAACATTCCTCTCCACCTCTGTGGAGGAAAGGGTCATAAATGGCAGCTAGCTTGCACACCTTTAATATTTTGTAATGATCAATCTTTTGTTCTGTGAATGTGTCAGTTTTCACTATGTGGCCATAGAGACTCCTCTCAAGAAAGGTCCTTTTTTGGATTTTTGTCTCTGATGTTTCCATGTGTTAGGTGTTACATCACCTTAGCTCTGTCAGATCGTCCTCAGAAGATTAAAGCTGAGTCCTTACCATAGGGCAGATGATACAGCCCAGGCATCCCTCCCTCCAAGCTCCACCTCAATGATGGTGGACAGGAGAATCTGATTTTTTTTTTCTCTCTGCTGTAATTACAGTTATAGATATGTGTTTTTGTTTTTCTTTCCCTTGGTTATGTTGCTCTATACGATCTGAGAGTTCTCCACTGTCACTGATCTGAGAGGGTTTGCTATTGTCTGCAAGCTTCTCCTCATTTACAACTTCCTCTCCAAGACCGGCCTCAGCCACTAAATACTTTATCTCACTTTATGTCTGTTTTATTTTGTCCTACCTCATTGTGAAAGGACATATTTAACTT
>NW_011492242.1:12190-13813 GCF_000754665.1 Bison bison bison | reverse complement strand
GGGCCAGTCAATGGTATTCACAATTTGTTTTCTGGAAGTTCTTCCATGTGCAGTCGATGCTAAGATGAATTTGTTGAGGAGAGAGTGGTCTTTTCCTCCTATTCCTCTTGTATTTTGGGACCAACCATCAACCTCCAAGCCCCATTGTATTAATGGTAATGTTGTTGTGCTTCAGCCACTAAGCCATGTTTGACTCTTTGTGCCCCCTTGGACTGTAGCACCTCAGGCTTCTCTGTCCCTCACTATCTCCTATAGTCTTCCAGAGATCATGATCTTGGAATTGCTGATGCTATCCAAATGTCTCATTCTCTCTCATTTTCTGCTCCTCCTGCTTTCAACATTTTCTAAAGATCAGGGTATTTTCTAATGAGTTGGCTCTTTACCTCAGATGGACAAAGCATTGGAGCTTTATTTTCAGCATCAGTCCTTCCAATGATTCTTCAATGTTGATTTCCTTTATGATTCATTTTTTATGATATTCCTGCAGTCCAAGGGACTCTCACAAGTCCTCCCAGCAGAACAGTTCAAAGTCAATAATTCCTTGGTGTTCTCACATCTATACATGTTTTTGAAAGGCCATAGATGTGACTCTATGGGCTTCTATTGGCTAAGTCACATCTTAGTTTCTAGAATCACTTTACTAACACTAAACACTTTCTAGAATCACTTTAGTAACATGTGAGATGCTACAAATGTGCTGTAGTTTGAGCATCCTTTGGCATTGCTTTTCTTAGTGATTGGAATGAAAACTGAACTTTTCCAGCCCTATAGCCACTGCTGAGTTTTCCAGATTTGCTGACATATAGTGCAGCACTTTTACAGCATCGTTTCCAGGATTTGAAATAGCTTTACTGGAATTCCATGCTTTCCACTAGCTATGTTCATAGTGATGCTTTCTAAGGCCCACTTGACTTCACATTCCAGGATGTCTGACTCTAGGTGAGTGATCACACCATTGTGATTATTTGGGTCATGCAGATCTTTTTGGTACAGTTCTTTTGTCTATTTTTGCCACCTCGTCTTAATATCTTCTGCTTCTATTTGGTCCCTACCATTTTCATCCTTTATTGAGACTATATTTGCAAAAACATCCCTTTGGTATCTCTATTCTGACGAGATTTCTAGTATTTCCCATTCTATTGTTTTCCTCTATTTCTTTGCATTGATTACTGAGGGAGGCTTTCTTATTCTCCTTGTTATTCTTTGGAACTTTACATTCAAATGGGTATATCTTTCCTTTTATCTTATGGTTTTCACTTCCCTTCTTTTCACAGGTATTTGTAAGGCCTCCTTAGACAGCTATTTTGTTTTTTTTTTAGCATTTCTTTTTCTGGGGGATGGTCTTGATTCCTGCCTTCTGTACAATGTCACAAACCTCCATCAATATTTCTTCAGGGACACTCACTGTCAGATCTAGTCTCTAAATCTATTTCTCATTTCCACTGTATAGTCGTAAGGGATTTGATTTATGTCATACCTGAATGGTATCGTAGTTTTCTCCACTTTCTTTAATTTCAGCCTGGATTTTGCAATAAGGACTTTATGATCTTAGCCACAGTAAGCTCCGGATCTCATTTTTGCTAACTGTATAGACCTTCTTCATTTTTGGCTGCAAAGAATATA
>NW_011492242.1:11562-12090 GCF_000754665.1 Bison bison bison | reverse complement strand
GATTAAAAGAATGAGTTTTTCCTTTTTTTATGATTTACCTTAGTTGAAAAAGTTACCAATTTTGTTTTCCTTTGGTTCTGGTTGCAGTTCTATCATAACCATATTTTGAATGAAATTATCCCAGAATTTAGTTAGAATCAAAAGAAGATTTGGGAAGAAAAATGTCTCTACAGAATCTTCATTAGTCTGAGATTATAAGAAGCATGTTAAAACAAAGGGTAGTGTGGATGAATTTCTTCCGACTTTCTTCCTAAAACTAGACAAGAGAATGTATTTTCAGCTTGCACAACTTTAAGTGTGCCATTTATACAAAAGCGTTCTACCATCCATATAGTTGCTGATACAAGTACCCCAACTTGAAATTATTTCTCTTCTATATCATCAATGTCAGTTAGACCACAGGAGCATATTTTGATACATGAACCTGTCTTTTTTTTTAATCGAAGGATTTTTTTAAATTTTGCTGTATTCTGTCAGATCGCAAAATAAATCAGTTTTAGATATGCCTATATTGTCTCACTTTTGGAA
>NW_011492242.1:8403-10614 GCF_000754665.1 Bison bison bison | reverse complement strand
GAGTCAACTCTTCGCATGAGCTGGCCAAAATATTGGAGTTTCAGCTTTAGCATCAGTCCTTCCAAAGAACATACAGGACTGATCTCCATTAGAATGGACTGGTTGGATCTTCTTGCAGTCCAAGGGACTCTCAAGTGTCTTCTCCAACACCACAGTTCAAAATCATCAATTCTTCGGCCTTCAGCTTTTGTCACAATCTAACTTTCCCATCCTTACATGACCACTGGAAAAACCATAGCCTTGACTAGATGGACCTTTGTTGGCAAAGTAATGTCTCTGCTTTTGAATATGTTTTCTGGGTTGGTCATAACTTTCCTTCCAAGGATACAGAAGATTAAAATTAATGTTGGGAGATGTCAACAAATTCCTATAATTCTCTTATTTGAAGAATACATTTACATGTTCATCTTCATAGTGTCAATTTCTATTTTGAAATAATTAAGAATAAAAGGAGTATATCGGTTCCTGGATATTTTACTCTGCTTTAATATAAACTCTTCTGTTCAAAGAAACATTCAATATGCATCCTAGGTAAATTACACCTAATGAATTATTTTAAAAATTTGAAAATGCAAACAAAGTTAAAAGGTGAAATATAAATAAATTTTATTCTGAAATCATCCAGGCTGAACTGACTGGGTGTCTAAATTAGGATGGTGTTGGAGAAGGAAAAGATACCAATCAAATTTAGAAAATGTAAATGAACAGTATATACTTTAGTGCTTTCTCAGTTTTATTATATCATGTCCTTTATTGGGAAGAAAGCTAAGAGGTTAGACAGCAGGTTGTCTTCATTAAAAATACATATGAACATATATTTCATACTTTAAAATGTAGATGTAGCCTACTCAGTATTCATGATCACTATCATGATCACTTTGACATAGTCAAAGATAGCACCACACTCAGCAAAAGATACACATTTTAAAAGTGGTATTATAAAATACCTGCTCCACTCTTCTTATGTCATGGCATTATTTCCTCCCACCAAGACACAACTCTATATTTCCTAATGGATATTTTGATGTTGTTTTCTTGTTCCTGCAAAGACAGACTTAACTCATTGTGGTGAATGCAGCATCTCAGCACGATAATCAGTTCTTGGAAGACATGACATCTGTTTCCCTTTGTAGCTTCATTATTTAGAACTTCTAGAGCTACAGTCAGGAAAATATTTTCAGTCATAATAAGCTACATTTCACAACTTTTCCTAAACCCTTGCTTCGGATTGTAAAGAACCTGTCTTCCTTCCTACCAAGTTGACCACAGATAGCCAATTCTTCTATGTGTTCATGTTTACCCAAGTTTCTTTATGTAACTTGCACATGAGCTAAGACTTCAGTTCAGTCCATTTCAGTTACTCAGTCGTGTCCGACTCTTTGTGACCCCATGAATCGTAGCACACCAGACCTCCCTGTCCATCACCAGCTCCCGGAGTTCACTCAAACTCATGTCCATCAAGTTGGTGATGCCATCCAGCCATCTCATCCTCTGTTGTCCCCTTCTCCTCCTGCCCCCAATCTCTCCCAGCATCAGAGTCTTTTCTAATGAGTCAAATATTCTCATGATGTGGCCAAAGTATTGGAGTTTCAGCTTTAGCATCATTCCTTCCAAAGAACATCCAGGGCTGATCTCCTTTAGAATGGACTGGTTGGATCTCCTTGCAGTCCAAGGGACTCTCAAGAGTCTTCTCCAACACCACAGTTCAAAAGCATCAGTTCTTTGGCAATCAACTTTCTTCACAGTCCAACTCTCGCATGTGTACATGACCACTGGAAAAACCATAGCCTTGACTAAATGGACCTTTGTTGGCAAAGTAATGTCTATGCTTTTCAATATGCTATCTAGGTTGGCCATAACTTTTCTTCCAAGGAGTAAGCGTCTTTTAATTTCATGGCTGGAGTCATCAAGCAGAAGATATTAAGAAGAGGTGGCAAGAATACACAGAAGAACTGTACAAAAAAGATCTTCATGACCCAGACAATCATGATGGTGTGATCACTCACCTAGAGCCAGACATCCTGGAATGTGAAGTCAAATGGGCCTTAGAAAGCATCACTAAGAACACAGCTAGTGGAGGTGATGGAATTCCAGTTAAGCTATTTTGACTCCTGAAAGATGATACTGTTAAAGTGCTGCACCCAATATGCCAGCAAATTTGGAAAACTCAGCGGTGGCCACAGTACTGGAAAAGGTCAGTTTTCATTCCAA
>NW_011492242.1:3814-5133 GCF_000754665.1 Bison bison bison | reverse complement strand
AGAGCCAATAATGTTTCATGACAAGGTAGAGTGTCAGTCTTTTTCCATGAGTCCTTTAGCCAAAGTATTGGAGCTTGAGTTTCAGCATCAGTCCATCCAAAGAATATTTACGGCTAGTTTCTTTTAGGATTGACTGGGTTGATCTCCTTGCTGTCCAAGGGACTCTCAAGAGTCACCTTCAGAAAGAAAGGTTCAAAGCCTCAAGTCTTTGGCACTCAGCCTTCTTTATAGTCGAACTCTCACATCCATGCATCAGCTCAGTTCAATTCGGTTCATTCTCTCACTCGTATCTGACTCTTTGTGACCACATGGACCACAGGAGTCCAGGCCTCTCTCTCCATCACCAACTACTGGAGTCTAACCAAACTCATGCCTATTGACTCTGTGATGCAATCCAACCATCTCATTCTCTGTCGTCCCCTTTTCCACCTGCCCTCAATCTTTCCTAGCATAAGGGTCTTTTCCAATGAGTCAGCTCTTCTCATCAGGTGGCCAAAATATTGTAGTTTCAGCTTCAACATCAGTTTTTCAAATGAACACCCAGGACTGATTGCCTCAAGAAGGATTGGCTGGATCTCCTGCAGTTCAAGGGTTTCTCAAGAGTCTACTCCAGCACCACAGTTCAAAAGCATAAATTCTTCTGTGTTGAGCTCTCTGTACAGTCCAATTCTCACATCCATATACGACTACTGGAAAAACCATAGCCTTGAGTAGACAGACCTTTGTTGGCAAAGTAATGTCTCTGCTTTTTAATATGCTGTGTATGTTGGTCATAACTCTCCTTTCTAAAGGAAATATCTTTTAATTTCATGGCTACAGTCACCATATGTATTGATTTGGACCAACTCTCCACCAAAAAAGTAAAGTCTAAACCTGTTTCCCTAATATTTGTCATGAAGTGATAGGAATAGCTACCATGATCTTAATTTTCTGAATGTTGAACCTTAAGCCACCCCCCCACCTCTTTTTTGTTCCACTCTCTTCTTTCTCATTCATCAAGAGGCTTTTTTAGATCTACATCATTTTCTGCCATAAGGGTGGCGTCATCTGCATATTTGCAGTTATTGATATTTCTCTGTGTGATCTTGATTCCAGCTTGTACTTCTACAACCTAGTGTTTCTCATGATGTATTCTGCATATAAGTTAAATAAGCAGGGTGACAATACACCCTTGACCTACTCCATTTCCTATTTGGAACCAGTCTGTTATTCCATGCCTTGTTCTAACCGGTACTCTCTGACTTGCTTCCAGATTTCTCAAGAGACAGGTCAAGTGGTCTGGCATTCCAATATTTTGAATAGTTTTCCACAGTTTATTG
>NW_011492242.1:1181-1343 GCF_000754665.1 Bison bison bison | reverse complement strand
CCATCTATTAGTGTCCTCTTTGATTTCTTTCACCAGTGTTTTATAGTTTTCTATATATAGGTCTTTAGTTTCTTTTGGTAGATATAGTCCTATGTATTTTATTCTTTCCGTTGCAATGGTGAATGGAATTGTTTCCTTAATTTCTCTTTCTCTTTTCTCATT
>NW_011492242.1:0-518 GCF_000754665.1 Bison bison bison | reverse complement strand
TTATTGTTGTAGGTATGTTCCTTCTATTCCTGCTTTCTGGAGAGTTTTTATTCATAAATGCATGTTGAATTTTGTCAAAGGCTTTCTCTGCATCTATTGAGATAATCATATGGTTTTATTTTTCAATTTGTTAATGTGGTGTATTACATTGATTGATTTGCGGATATTGAAGAATCCTTGCATCCCTGGGATAAAGCTCACTTGGTCATGGTGTATGATATTTTTAATGTGTTGTTTGATTCTGATTGCTAGAATTTTGTTAAGGATTTAATCAAAATTTGCATAGAAATTAATGAAAATGAAAACACAACAACCCAAAACCTGTGGGACACAGTAAAAGCAGTCCTAAGAGGAAAGTTCATAGCAATACAGGCACACCTCAAGAAACAAGAAAAAAGTCAAATAAATAACCTAACTTTACACCTAAAGCATCTAGAAAAGGAAGAAATGAAGAACCCCAGGGTTAGTAGAAGGAAAGAAATCTTAAAAATTAGAGCAGAAATAAATGCAAAAGAAAC
>NW_011492241.1:21383-22470 GCF_000754665.1 Bison bison bison | reverse complement strand
ACTTGTTATCTCTCATCTTCTTGATGCTAGCCTTTCCAACAAGTGTGAGGTGATAACTCATTGTGGTTTTCATTTGCATTTCCCTGATGTTTAGTGATGTTGAGCATCTTTTCATGTCATCCCCTTAATGCATACAGTCAAAATGATCAAAGAGGTGAATTCTTGTGCACCTCTAAGAAACATATAATGTGAATACTATTAATATATAAAACGTTTTCAAGATCAAAACATGGCAAAATTCAAAATACAATTTACAAAACCATCATAATACTGACTACAAACCCTTACAAAAGGGTACTCCTTACATATATACAATGGAATGTTACTCAGCCATTAAAAAGAATGAAATAATGCCATTTGCACCAGCATGGATGGACCTAGAGATTGTCATATTGAGTGAAGTAAGCCAGACAGAGAAGGAGCAATATCATACATCATAGTTTATATGTGGAATATAAAATGAAATGATATAAATGTACTTACAAGCAGAAAGAAACTCACAGACTTAGACTACAACGCCAAGGGGAAGAGTAGGGGAAGGTGTAGGAAGGCATTTGGGATGGACACGTACACGCTACTATATTTAAAACTGACACGGAGCTACTGAGTAGCACAGGGAACTCTGCTCAAAGTTATATGGGAGGCTGGATGGGAGGGGAGTTTGGGGAGAATGGATACATGTATACGTATGGCTGAATCCCCTCACTGTTCACTTGAAACTATCACAACATTGTTAATTAGCTATACCCTAATACAAAATAAAAAGTTTTAAAAAAGGATACCCCTCCAAAATATAGAAACTAATGTCTTTAAATATGATTCTCTTTCTAACTATTATTCAAATATCTTAAAGATAACATGAGAAGATGGAATCAGGCAGTTAATTAAACATAAACTAAACCTTGGTCCAGTGGACTATTTATAAAAACTATAAGGAAAATTACATATTAAGAAATCACTATTTTAATTTACCATATCAGGAAGCCAAAGGAGGAAAAACTTAGTTATCCCAATGAATTACAAAGTGTATTTAATGTGATTTAATATCTATTATGATTTTAAAAGCAAACCTTATGGAAATACAGTT
>NW_011492241.1:16351-18284 GCF_000754665.1 Bison bison bison | reverse complement strand
AGAAGAGACGATAGAGGATGAGATGGCTGGATGGCATCACTGACGCGATGGGCGTGAGTCTGAGTGAACTCTGGGATCTGGTGATGGACAGGGAGGCCTGGTGTGCTGTGATCCATGGGGTCGCAGAGTCGGACACGACTGAGCGACTGAACTGAACTGAACTGAACTGATCCACTTATTCATTCCTGTGTCCATCCATCAGTCTATTTATTTTTGTTGAATTTCCAAGTAAGTTGAAGACATCACTATGGTATACGCTGGTAGCTTCCCAGGTGGAGCTAGTGGTAAAGAAGCCGCCTGCCAATGCAGGAGACGTAAGGAACACAAGTTCAATCCCATCTCTTGGAGGAGGGCGCGGCAACCCACACAAGTACTCTTGCCTGAAGAATTCCATGGAGAGAGGAGTCTGGTGGGTTATAGTTCACAGGGTTGCAAAGAGTCGGATACAACTGAAGCGACTTACCAGGGCACAGTACATGCAGTCATTAAGAAGAATTCAGTGTTTGTTTACAGTAATTTTTCTCTTGATGTAAAATGTATTTGCAAAAAGCACATGTTTTAAGAGTGTGATCATTAAGTTTTGACAAGTACATTCATCTATATAGCCCGAATTTCTGTCAAAGTATAATATATCTGGTGGGCCCAGAAAATCCTGTGGCCACTAGAGTAGACTTCTTCCCGGCCTGCCTTGCGAATGAGCCTGCACTGTGCTCCTCACAAGTGGACTCCAGTCTTCCCATTGCCCTTCTATTACTCCCAGTGGGCCTCCAACCAGCCAAAGGTGCTTGGCTCCCCAGTGTAGGACACCTGGACTGGGGCATCCAATCAGTGGTTCAAACCCATTTACTCCCCTGGATGGGTATCCACCTGTGTGAACTCCCTTTACCTCTGTGTCCCATCCCAAGGGCATGGGTTCCGATTTGAGTGCTTTTCTTTCCTTCTCGCCTCATGACATCTGTACCTTTCTTACAGTCTGATTGTCCATGAGTCCTTCTGCCAGTTTCCAGTTAGTTTTCAGTGAGAATTGTTCCACATGTAGATGCATTTTTGATGTGTTCGTGGAGGAAACTGAGCTCCATATCCTCTTACTCTGTTCTTGATCTGACCTTGATCTGAACCCCTCTATCAATTTTGTATATCATTTCCAAGAATAAGCTTTTGGCTTTGTTATTTTTTTCTGTTGTTTGTTTTCAATTTTACTGATTTTTTTCTCATACGTTTATCATTTTCTTTCCACTTTCTCTTCTTTTCCTATCAAAAATCTAAGTTCATGTTTAGATTTGTCTTTTTTCCCATATAAACCTTTAATGGTATAAATGTTTGTCTAACCACTGCCTTAGGAGTATCTCATAAATTTTGATGTTTCATTTTCATTACATTAATAATTCATTTTGAAATGTTTTCTAATTTCTCATGATTTCTTCTTTGACCTGTGGATTATTCAGAGGTGTTTCTATATAAATAGATTTGGTGTTTGCTATACATTTTATTTTTATTTACTTCTTTTTTTTTCCTTGTGGTTTGTAAGTTTTTGTTTTTTGGTTTTTTTGTGAATATTTAAAAAAATTTTTTTTATTATTATTTTTTTTTACTTTACAATACTGTATTGGTTTTGCCATACATCAACATGCATCCGCCACGGGTTCTAATTTAATGTAATTGTTGCAAGAGAACATACTCTACATTTCAGTCCTTTTAAATTTATTGAGATTTGTTTCATGGCCTAACATAGGATCTATCATCACATCTTTGTAGGTGGGCCATATTCACTTGAAAATAATTAATTTCTGCAGTGTTAGGGTAGTGTTTATAACAATTAGGTATTGTTAATCAACAGTATTATTCAGATCATCTGTGTTTTTATTGATTTTCTTTATCTTGGTCTACTATTTGCTGGGAGATAGATGTGTTAGAATCCCCAACTATATTCATG
>NW_011492241.1:14464-16091 GCF_000754665.1 Bison bison bison | reverse complement strand
TGAAGCTTTTCTTTTAATCAGACAAATGTGCATTAATGATTTTTATCTTTCTGATGAATTGATCTTTCTATTGTTATACAGTCTCACTTTATATCTCTTTATCTCTATTTTGAACTTTTACCTATTATCCATATAGCTCCTCCAGCCTTCCTATGCTTACACTGTATAGCCTTTTTAAGAAGTTTATAAATTTGCAGAGTTGTGAATCTTATTCACCAGATCTCACTAGAGATTATGTTATTGCTTGTTCAAAACATCTTTATTCACATTTATATTTTGAATCTGCGTTTCTTCATTAATTGGAGTCTTTCTTACAAAGCAGTGTGAACATTGTTTTGTAAACAGGAATTTTCAGTGCTAGGTCACAGTTGTAACTTCTATTGCTACTTGATAAAGAAGAGCTTAATTATCTAAAATCTGTCTTACAGAGAAGAATTTTCCCTCTCTATACTTAATCCAGATTCATGCTGAGACTACAAGTTTGGGAATGACTCTTGAGCCTGTGGACTAGCTCCAGCAATCCAGATGTGTCTCCTTCACTATTGCATCTTGGGTGCTGAATACAACAGCTATCGGCCTGCCTTTATAAGGTCATAAAATTTTTTCATATGAAAACTCTAGAACTTCATAAGGTCTGGGGAATTCAGCAGTGTTTTCAGTTTAAAAGCAACAAATCTTGTTCTATCAAAGGCTAAAAAGCCTATATATGGAAAGACTCTCATTCTTTCAAATTTGAATCTTTGCCTCAGTTGACCCCACTCACCAAGGCCTTAGTACACAGTAGTGGCTGCCGAGGTTTCTTCAGCTCCGCATACATGTACTAGTGAAGTGAAGTGAAGTGAAGTGTCCGACTCTTTGCGACCCCATGGACTGTAGCCTACCAGGCTTCTCCATCCATGGGATATTCCAGGCAAGAATACTGGAGTGGGTTGCCATTTCCTTCTCCAGGAGATCTTCCCAACACAGGGATTGAACCTGGGTCTCCTGCATTGTAGGCAGATGCTTTACCGTCTGAGCCACCAGGGAAGTCAAATAAGATAGTTCACATCACATTCTAGTCAGCACCCTAAATTACCCATCATTTTGTTAAGGTGGTTCACTAAGTATGAGACTTTTCTGAGACCCATATCTTTGCTGAAGCCAGTTTAGCTAGCATTTGTTTGCTAAACCTCATGTGACCCTTATTTACTCAGGCCAGTCCATGGCTGGTGGCCCCTGTATCCTTTCTTTGCTGAGGTCCAAAAGCTCTAAAATTTTCTATCTATTCCTTTGATGAAATGTAAAACTTTAGATTTGTGTGTTTACTCAAAGCTTGGTGCCTGCAGCACCTCTAAAGAAACATTTGTTTATGAAAAGGCTACATAAGCTATATTCACCTGCCAAGGTCAAAATGTAATATAGCCTAAGGTCACAGCAGTTAAAAATCTACCTTCACAATATAGGCCATTGTAAACTTCATTCAAGGGCTTCCTTGACAGCTCAGTTGGTAAAGAATACATCTGCAATGCAGGAGACCCCGGTTTGATTCCTGGGTCGGGAAGATCTGCTGGAGAAGGGATAGGCTACCCACTCCAGTATTCTTGGGCTTCCCTTGCGGCTCAGCTGGTAAAGAATCCGCCTGCAATGC
>NW_011492241.1:12799-14022 GCF_000754665.1 Bison bison bison | reverse complement strand
GTGGGATTCCTACTATATATTCCACTAGAATGCAAGGGCAAATGATTCTGATCAAAGAGGGGAATTTCAGTGTTCACGATTATAGAACTGGAGTGGTTTCTGATTTCCTAATACTGATATGCGAGTTGTGATAGGCTGCCCCTAAAGTAGCAGGAGAGTACTCTGCTAGAGATAAAAATTTTCTCCCTCCAAAAATCACTAATCATGTTAAATTATTCCTCATCCCCTAAGGCAAAATGAGTAAAGAAATGGAAAGAAACCAAGAATGTTATGCTAATAAATGTCTCTTCACATAAAAGGAAACATTAGAAATGAGGAAGAAGCATTTTCTCCCAATTCCAAATCCAAAATATATTATTACAATGCAAAAGCAAATTGTAAGTGTGTTTTGGTCTTATTTGTTTAAGTAGTAAAGAAAATGCATACAGATAAGGCAAGTAGAAAAGAATAATGTCTTAAAGGATAGCAGTTTGTTGAGAAATAAGTTCATGTATTTTAGACGACTTTCTCCTTATTTGGTTATGCAAGAATGAAAAAGATATCAGAGTATATTGAGGGCAGCACAACTAAAGCAATGTTCGTTTAGACTGGGGAAGATTCACTAGGGCTTCCGTGGAGGTTCAGTTCTAAAGAATCCACCTGCTAATGCAGGAGATGCAGGTTTGATCCCTGGGTTCGAAAGATCCCCTGGAGAAAGGGTATGGCAACACATCTTAGTATTCTTGCCTGGGAAATCCCACGGACAGAGGTGCCTGGCAGGCTACAGTCAATGGGGTCACAGAGTCGGACATGACTTAGTGACTAAACACACCCCTCACACACACACACACACACACACACACAAGATAATCATTATGCCTAGCAGAGAAAGACAATATCAATGCTAAAGAAGAGACTGAAGACATGAAAGGAAAAAATTACTGTTGGACTCTCTCACTTTCTCCTTTCTAGGATCTTAATCTACTAGTCCACATACATATTCTATGCAATTTAGTTTTGGGAAAAATAGAGTATTCATTACTTGAAACAGGTATAAAGAAGTGTTAGGAAAAAGTGGAGCTGTAAGTCTTTAGGTAAAGAAGAAAAACATAAATCAACGTCATACTGATTGCAGAAAACATTGTCTTCTATTTTCTTTAAAAGGCAGGCTAAAAATGTTGAAAATTGTACAACTGGGGGACTTGAGGATGACAGTGAACTTAGAACTACTGTAGAAAAAAAAA
>NW_011492241.1:9524-11873 GCF_000754665.1 Bison bison bison | reverse complement strand
AATGCATGAAAGTGAAAAGTGAAAATGAAGTTGCTCAGTCGTGTCCAGCTCCTAGCGACCCCATGGACTGCAGCCTACCAGGCTCCTCCATCCATGGGATTTGCCAGGCAAGAGTACAGGAGTGGGTTGCCATAGACTAATTGAGTAGGCATATACTAAAGGAGGAAAAAGAAATTCAAGTTGCTAGTGAGAGTGCTCTTTAAGAAGCTTATCATAAGTATTTAGGTAATAAAGGAAGTTATTGAAAGGAGGGGTAAGAGTACATTGAAAGTTTTGATGGAAAAAAAAAAACACTAGTCTATTGAAGGTGCAAGAGTAGGAGAGGCTAAAGGGTAAAAGAATGTGTTGAGAGAGAAATTTCATTGTTAAACAGTATAGAGGTATCGGTAGAATTGTTATGGGTGATGACAATTTCTAGTGATATCATTGTTAGTGAATTGCAGAAATAGAATGTGGAAGATGGTCAAAAAAATTTAAGGGAGTCATGGACTTCCTTGACTGTGCCATCTGTTTTTTCAGTTGCAATGCCATAGGGTTCCTGTGGTAATGAAGAAATACGTAGCTGTAAAAATGATGCCAACATGTGCAAAGATTGTGGGAGAGTGACTTGAAAATGAAATTGGACAGGAAGAGGGTAGTTTTGTAGGCTTCAAAAGAGTATGACATATTGAACAAAGGTCTGAAAAATAGTGAAGGAGAGTCAAGTGTATTCCAACCCATCTCCCTGGATCTAATATATGTCCACAATGGGTGAATGAGGAAATATCAGTTGATAATATTACAGGGGAATCATTGTCCATGAAGGAGAACCAGGTCCCAATCAAGGAAAAAATAGTGATGGATAGAGAAAGTAGTCCAGAAAAAGTTGAATATATTAACATGCATCTTTAAAACAATTAGGTTAGAGGTTGTAGGTGTTACGTTATTAGTATAGTTTGAAGTCTTATACATGCTTTAAATTACATTTACTTTGAAGAACATACTCTTTCACTAAATAAGAGGCTTTTCTCCTCAAAGCAATCTGATTTATTGAAACCCCAAGGCACTGATCTTTCCTGTCATTCATGTAGCCATGTAGTACAAAGCAACAAATTAAATTGACTGAAGTTAGAATCCAATTTTCTCACCAATAAATTTGGCAATAAAAAACTCATCCAACTCCATTTAAAACTTATTCAGATCACATGGCTTCAACATGAGTTGAAATCATACATTCTTAAGTTCAATTAATCACCTTCATTATGTAACACACTATTCAGCACCTGTAGAGTTAGGCACCTTAGAGATAATTAGCAAAATCTACAATTTGCATCAAATTTTCTCCTTTTTCTTTAAAGGAGGTAATAGAAGCAAAAGAAAAAGATAAACTATGTAATACACAATAGATTTATGCTAACATATAACATCATCATTAGTATTTTTATTGTCAAATGATGTAAAGTAAAAGACTATTGAGTTGTTTATCAAAATGTCTGGGTTATACCTCTGATCTTCTCTTCTTTGGACCAGTCCCTTTACCTGTATAGAGTTTAGTTTTCCATCTATCAAATGTACAGGATAATCTGAATCATCTCTATATGATTTTGCAGCTTGACACTGTGTTGGCTTCTCTCACTTTGCTCTTCGGTTTGCTCAAATATAAGAAAAACACAAAAGCAGCCATTATATTGGTCAGGGTTCTCCAGAAAAATAGAACTAATTTTATATATATATATATATATATATGTGTGTGTTTATTATATATAATATTTTATATCATATATTTAACCTATCAATTTCATATTTATATATTTTAGGTATATAAATATTTGTATATATTTGTGATATAAAACCCAAATATATATAATGAGATTTATTATAAGTAATTGGTTCCTGAGATTGTGGAGGCTGAGAAAAGTCTCAAAATCTGCTGTCTGCAAGCCAGAGACCCAGGAAAGCGAGTGCAATAAATTCCAGTCCCAGTCCTAAGAACTGAAAACCAGGAGTGCCAATGATATAAATCCCAGTCCCAGAGCAGGAGACTAAGATCTCAACTTACACAGTCAAGCAGGAAGAGAGAATTCTTCCTTCCTCTGCATTTTTGTACTATTCAGGCCCTCAGTGGATTAGATAATGCCCACCCACCTTGGGGAGAGCAATGTGCTTTTCTGTCCCCTAAGTCAAATGCTAATCTCTTCCCAAAACACCCTACAGACATACCTAGAAATAACGTTTAACCAGATATGTAAGTATCTCTTTGCCAAGATGACAAGGGATAGAACTCCTATGGCTAACTTTTTTTTGTCAACTTGGCTGAGCATTCATGCCCATCTCCTTAAACCGTACTTAATCTCCAAATGAAGCAATTCT
>NW_011492241.1:8090-9424 GCF_000754665.1 Bison bison bison | reverse complement strand
CAATTCTAATTCTAATGCAATACAACTACCCTGCATACAATGAAAAATGCACGAACCACTTCCCCAGAATAGACAGTAAAGTCCTTGAGTGGTTTACTCTTCTTTTTGATATCCCATAACTTAAATACCTTGATGTAAAATTAACAATGTTTAAATTGTGTGATATAAAGTTCATGATTCTTCTTATGTTAGATGATAAAGGAGTGAAAGGGAAAGAAAACAAAGATATTTGACACACACACACAAATATATCCATAAAAATGTAAGGAAGAATTACAGTTTCTGTAACTGGTCTCATAGTCATAGCTGGTATTTATAACTACCTTTTTCCAGTACTCTTTCTGCGTTCCCTTTGCCTTCAAAAAGAACCTCAGCTGATTATGGTTCTTTATCTGAGGTGGTGACCTAAACCCTTATTCCTGAAAATTCTGGGATGTTAGTCATCTTCCCTGGATTGAGCTGTAGTTTTCCACAGACCTTAGTCACAAGGCATGGTGATATTAAGAGACACCCTAAGGGATTTTCTGTACTCTACACATTCTTCTTTACCACCATTGTGGAGTAGTAATCCAATTTCCCCTTGGTAGTTGAGATCCATCACCCCAGCCAGCACAGTAACTCCCTTCTTTTACTGTTGATTTAGGGCATGAGGAACCCAAACTGGCTGCATGGAAGCCTTAACTTTCAGTTTAATAGAGTCATTGTTGTGTCTCCAAGTGGAAGAAATTTTCCCTTTAGAACTAAGACTTCTAGTTTAGCAGAGCATAATGTCCCAAAAACAGGAAGCAAAAATATTGCTGAAGGGTCACTATGGGTAATAGTGAGTGGTGTCATTCCCATTTCTACCCCCTTGATTCCTGGACCCACTGATCCTATCATAGAAACAGCACAACATACTGACCACTCATTCAGAGCATATACAGTCTTCTGGAGAACCTTGGCCTAGCTCTAGAAGGTGTTGCCACCTAGCTGGCACTGTAACTGAGTCTTCAAAAGGCCATTACATGATTGAGTCTAGGCAGCTGCTTTGGATCATGGGGAACATGATAAGCCCAGTGAATTCAATGAATATGGGCATGTAGCCTCACTTCTATTGCTGTGAAGTGAGTTCCTTGATCAGAAGCAATGCTGTGTAGAATACCATGACAGTGGGTAAGGCAATCGGTAAATCCATGGAGGTAGTTTTGGCAGAAGTATTACAGGCAAGGAAGGAAAATCTCCATATTCAGAGTATATCTGTCAGTAAGAACAAAATGCAGCCCCTTCCATGATAGAAGCAGTGCAGTATACTCAGCCTATTGCCGATAGCTGGCTAATCACCCTGGGAAATGGTG
>NW_011492241.1:4987-5695 GCF_000754665.1 Bison bison bison | reverse complement strand
TATTAGTCTTGTAAGTATAGAAGCAAATAAGGATGGTGGGGGTGGGTTTTGAAGAGAATCAGCATTGTTTTACATAACAACTGCCTCAGGGAAAGACATTATACTTTCTTCAGGCAGTTCAGAGTTCATTCCCTCAGGCAGGAGTGGAAAGGCTAGTAAGACTGGGGGTAGAGAGGTGATACCATTGTTGCGGGGGGCAGGGGTGGTGGTGGATGCTGCTGCCACTGTGGGTAGAGAGGCTGTTTCTGTGGGGGTTGCGAGGCTACCTCTTCTAGGGTGGGGAGACCACTTCTACTGGGTGTGAGGAGATCTCCTCACAGACACACACAGAAATGTTTAACCAGATATCCTGGGTATCCCTTGGTCCATTCAAGTTGATACATAAAATTCACCAAAATTGTAAATCAACTATCAGTTCAGTTCAGTCACTTGGTTGTGTCCGACTCTTTGTGACCCCATGAACAGCAACATGCCAGGCCTCCCTGTCCATCACCAACTCCCGGAGTTTACCCAAATTCATGTACATTGAGTCAGTGATACCATCCAACCATCTATCTCATCCTCTGTCGTCCCCTTCTCCTCCTGCCCTCAATCTTTCCCAGCATCAGGGTCTTCTCAAATGAGTCAGCTCTTCACATTAGGTGGCCAAAGTATAGGAGTTTCAGCTTCAGCATCAGTCCTTCCAATGAACACCCAGGACTGATCTCC
>NW_011492241.1:4373-4887 GCF_000754665.1 Bison bison bison | reverse complement strand
TTTTCAAGAGGCAGGTCAGGTGGTCTGATATTCCCATCTCTTTCAGAATTTTCCACAGTTTACTGTGATCCACATAGTCAAAGTTTTTGACATAGTCAATAAAGCAGAAATAGATGTTTTTCTTCAGTTTAAAAGGGTAACAGAAATTACAACTCCAAATATCTTCCATAATTTCTTCCTTTGACCTTTTAATTTTTGTTAGACATATTATCCATGCACATTGCCAATTACTATAATTTATCTTCTCTGATAACAAAACCCATAAATTACTTGACCTTAAATATGTATTTTCTCTAAGGATTCCTCTAGGTTCTTTCATACCCGAGTCACAATTACAAGAGTTGACTTTTAAATTTTGATCCACTGACTAATTGTAGAAAATATTTCAAAACATGCTTGTGTGTACGTACTGTTACTTCTCAGTACAATTTTTTTATGTTGACAATATCTTTTGTCAAAATTTTCATAATATTAATACAACAGTAGCTTGATTAGGTACAGAATTCTTGAGTCA
>NW_011492241.1:4033-4273 GCF_000754665.1 Bison bison bison | reverse complement strand
GTGAACTCCGGGAGTTGGTGATGGACAGGGAGGCCTGGCGTGCTGCGATTCATGGGGTTGCAAAGAGTCAGACACGACTGAGCGACTGAACTGAACGGAACTGAACTGGGGAAAAAATTAACAGTTATACATTTTTGGTAGTGTATCAGAGTCCTCCTGCAGTGGGACCCAGCCTCCCTTTCATTCATGGGGGTTTCTGTGCCTATAAGCTCTCTTTAGGAATTGATTGAGGGGTGTGAC
>NW_011492241.1:0-412 GCF_000754665.1 Bison bison bison | reverse complement strand
CAACCATCTCATCCTCTGTCATCCCCTTCTTCTCCCATCTTCAATCTTTCCCAGCATCAGGGTCTTTTCAAATGAGTCAGTTCTTTGCATCAGGTGGCCAAAGTATCGGAATTTCAGCTTTGACATCAGTCCTTCCAAGGAACACTCAGGACTGATCTCCTTTAGGATGGACTGGTAGGATCTCCTTGTAGTCCAATCATTGCAAATAGATGGGGAAAAAATAGAAATAGTGGTATATTTTATTTTCTTGGGCTCCAAAATCACTGGATGGTAACTGCAGCCATGAAATTAAGACACTTGCTCCTTGGAAGAAAAGCTATGGTAATCCTAAACAGCATATTGA
This sequence comes from Bison bison bison, assembly GCF_000754665.1. Lineage (NCBI taxonomy): Eukaryota > Metazoa > Chordata > Mammalia > Artiodactyla > Bovidae > Bison > Bison bison. The sequence continues at coordinate 69 of NW_011492241.1, read as the reverse complement.
AAAGCAGAGACATCACATTGCTGACAAAGTTCCATATAGTCAAAGCTATGGTTTTTCCAGTAGGCATGT
>NW_011492240.1:4769-5114 GCF_000754665.1 Bison bison bison | reverse complement strand
AGTCTAGTGTGCTTCAGTCCATGGGGTCACAAAGAGTTGGACACGTCTGAAGTGACTTAGCATGCACCTGTTAGGAAATTGGAACCCAGGTAGGCAAAGCCATATTCCCATGTATCTGCAATGACACATTTGAAGCTCTAAACCAACCCTCCTGGCTCTGGCTAGTTCAGTGACCATTCCACAGTGCTGCATTCAATTCAGAATTTCTGCCTTTGTCCATCATCATATCCTGAGTGTTGTAGTCTATACTATACTTCCACAACCCCTGGGATTTATACTCTTATCACCTCAAAGCTATTTTTAATTTTCTAGATCTCCCTTAATGGGTGGGTGCATTGGCCATGA
>NW_011492240.1:0-540 GCF_000754665.1 Bison bison bison | reverse complement strand
CTTGCTGAATTTCAGTCAAAGAACAGGAAAATTAATCAATATCTGCAGCAGATGGTGTCTGGAAATTTACTTCCTAATCTAGTCAATAACTGTAGTTCTTTCAAAGATGCATCGTTTCCTTGACAAGGTATCTCATCAGTGACTTAACAATTTGGAAACATCTCCTTTTAGTTTAGTGTTCAGCGTTCTTAAAATACCAGCTGTTTCAGCCAGAAAAGGGCAAGTCACCATGTCTTTATATTTTCCTTCTTCCTCAGTCTCAGCACCAATTATAAACTGGAGGGCAGGGTACAGATTATAATGTAAGGAGGGGAAACCCAAGGTTGTGAAATAAATATGACCATTTTTGCCCCCCCGATTTCTAGGGGAAAGCACCTATTTTACACTGTTCATCAGGAGTTTCCTTTAGATTGCATCCTGGTTTTCTTTTCTTGTTTTCAAGTCCTAAAAGAGGATGAGATGATTGGATGACATCACCAACTTGATGTACATGAGTTTGAGCAAGCTCCAGGAGTTCACTCATGGACAGGGAAGCCCTGT
>NW_011492239.1:4435-5259 GCF_000754665.1 Bison bison bison | reverse complement strand
GACTTAGTTTTTCCACAGCATGTGGGATCATCCCAGATCTGGGATCGAACCTGAGTTCCCTGCATTGGCAGGCAAATTTTTTACCACTGAGCCATCAGTAAAGCCCAATGGTCACATTTTTAAAACTAATAAAATTTCAGAAAGCTTTCTATGCTTATGCTGTGGTGTGCTTAGTCGCTCAGTCATGTCCTACTCGTTGCAACCCCATGGACTGTAGCCCGCCAGGCTCCTCTGTCCCTGGGGGTTCTCCAGGCAAGAATACTGGAGTGGGTTGCTATGCCCTCCTCCAGGGAATCTTCCCAACCCAGGGATCAAACCCACGTCTTCCACACTGCAGGCAGATTCTTTACCATCTGATCCACCAGGGAAGCCATCTATGCTTATGATCAACAATTTAAAAATTTAAAATAAAAAAAATTGTAAAGTAATTAGCCTCCAATTAAAATAAATAAATTTATATTAAAAAAACTTATGGCACTCTTGCTGTTCCTAACTAGAAAATTAAATAAGAAAAAATATTTCCCCAAATAGTAAAATCTAAAAGTGTCTAGGAAATACCCTAACACAGAGACACAAAATTTTACAGACCATATTTTAAAACTTTTTAAAAATATAAAGGAAGTTTTGACTAAATGAAAATATTCCTTGTCTATATTTGGGATGATTTAACATAGCAAAGGAGAAGACAATGGCAACCCACTCCAGTACTCTTGCCTGGAAAATCCCATGGACAGAAGGGCCTGGTGGGCTGCAGTCCATGGGGCCACGAAGAGTCGGACACAACTGAGTGACTTCACTTTCACTTTTCACTTTCATGCATTGGA
>NW_011492239.1:0-529 GCF_000754665.1 Bison bison bison | reverse complement strand
TAAGGGTCATTAATCAAAGTCATCTGGAGAATCTGAAATCTCTGAAGTACTTTGATATCTATGGGAATAAACTTCAGTGCAGCTGTGACAATGCATGGTTCAAGAATTGGTCAATAAACACAGCAAATGTCCATATCCCTTACCTCCAGAGCTACACCTGTCAACAGCCAAATATTAAAAATTTTTGATAGATTTTGATGATTCTATGCATACTTTTGATCTGGGAAAATTTGCTTCTTCTGCTCCTTCAGTCTGGTCCTCACAACCATGATCTTCTCTTGGTTCATTGACAAGATGGTTCCATCTCTATGGTATGGGCTCTACATATTTTGAGCCTAGTACCTGGCCAAGTGGCATAGGACAGAAAAGGAGTTCATCTATAATACCTTTGTTTCTTTCACTGCCACTGATGAGCAATGGGTATATGAAGAGCTTGTTCCAGCCCTAAAAGAAGGTGGCCAGCCTACCTTTAAGCTCTGCCTTCACCACAGAGACTTTGAGCCAGGCACAGATATCTTTGAGAACATCC
>NW_011492238.1:4756-5139 GCF_000754665.1 Bison bison bison | reverse complement strand
GTTTGATACCTAGCTTGGGAAGACACCCTGGAGTAGGAAATGGCAACCCACTGCAGTATTCTTCCTTGGAAAATCCCATACACAAAGGAGTCCAGCGGGCTGTAGCCCATGGGGTTGCAAGAGTTGGGCACATCTTAGGGATTAAACCAGGCTTCCCTTGTAGCTGAGTAGGTAAAGAATCTGCCTGCAGTGCAGGAGACCCAGGTTCAATCCCTGAGTTGGGAAGATCCCCTGGAAAAGGAAATGGCAACCCACTCCAGTATCATTGCCTGGAAAATCTCAAGGACAGAGGAGCCTGGTGGGCTGCAGTCCATGGGGTTGTAAAGAGTTGGGGACAACTGAGTGACTAACACTTACTTACTTACCACCCAGAAGTAAAGGTC
>NW_011492238.1:0-497 GCF_000754665.1 Bison bison bison | reverse complement strand
TAGCCTTTGCCCTGCTTCATTCCGTATTCCAAGGCCAAATTTGCCTGTTATTCCAGGTGTTTCTTGACTTCCTACTTTTGCATTCCAGTCCCCTATAAAGTAAAGGACATCTTTTTTGGGTGTTAATTCTAGGAAGTCTTGTAGGTCTTCATAGAACCGTTCAACTTCAGCTTCTTCAGTGTTACTGGTTGGGGCATAGACTTGGATTACTGTGATATTGCATGGTTTGCCTTGGAAATGAACAGAGGTCATTCTGTCATTTTTGAGATTGCATCCAAGTACTGCATTTTGGACTCTTTTGTTGACCATGATGGCTACTCCATTTCTTCTAAGGGACTCCTGCCCGCAGTAGTAGATAAAATGGTCATCTGAGTTAAACTCACCCATTCCAGTCCATTTTAGTTCGCTGATTCCTAGAATGTCAACGTTCACTCTTGCCATCTCCTGTTTGACCACTTCCAATTTGCCTTGATTCATGGACCTGACATTCCAGGTTC
>NW_011492237.1:4001-4163 GCF_000754665.1 Bison bison bison | reverse complement strand
ATTGAAAAATAAAAACCATATGATTATCTCAATAGATGCAGAGAAAGCCTTTGACAAAATTCAACATCCATTTATGATGAAAGCTCTCCAGAAAGCAGGAATAGAAGGAACATACCTCAACATAATAAAAGCTATATATGACAAACCCACAGCAAACATTAT
>NW_011492237.1:0-558 GCF_000754665.1 Bison bison bison | reverse complement strand
GTTTCATCCACCTCATTAGAACTGATTCAAATGTATTCTTTTTAATGGCTGAGTAATACTCCATTGTGTATATGTACCACAGATTTCTTAGCCATTCATCTGCTGATGGACATCTAGGTTGCTTCCATGTCCTGGCTATTATAAACAGTGCTGCAATGAACATTGGGGTACACATGTCTCTTTCCCTTCTGATTTCCTCAGTGTGTATGCCCAGCAGTGGGATTGCTGGATCATAAGGCAGTTTTATTTCCAGTTTTTTAAGGAATCTCCACACTGTTCTCCATAGTGGCTGTACTAGTTTGCATTCCCACCAACGGTGTAAGATGGTTCCCTTTTCCCCATATCCTCTCCAGCATTTATTGCTTGTAGACTTTTGGATCGCAGCCATTCTGACTAGCATGAAATGGTACCTCATAGTGGTTTTGATTTGCATTTCTCTGATAATGAGTGATGTTGAGCATCTTTTCATGTGTTTGTTAGCCATCTGTATGTCTTCTTTGGAGTAAATGTCTATTTAGTTCTTTGTCCCTATTTTTTGATTGGGTCTATTTATTTTTC
>NW_011492236.1:28641-28887 GCF_000754665.1 Bison bison bison | reverse complement strand
TATTCAAGAAAAATGGCTGAATCTCAGTAAGAACCATGAGCTTTATGGTATTTTAACTTGCTCTCTTCCCAGCTCAGTGGTAGCTTTAAAAACTAATAGCTTCACAATTATGGTAGTTGTAAAAACTGAAAGGTTGTTGTTGAATCACGTGAAGACACCGGGATTCTTGGCCCCCGGAGGAGAAGAATTCAATCCGGGGCCAGAGACGAGGCTTGATCGCTCAGAGCTTTTGTGTAATAAAGTTTT
>NW_011492236.1:26663-27073 GCF_000754665.1 Bison bison bison | reverse complement strand
TGCATTGGCAGACAGGTTCTTTACCAATGGCGCCACCTGTGAAGCACTGAATAGAAGGCTCAGCTGACAATTTTTTTCCTTTCAATATTTTAAATATGTCATGTTGCTACCTTCTGCCTCCATGGTTTCTGCTGGAAAATCTACCTATACTCTTATTGAGGATCTCTTGTACATAATAAGTCACTTTTTCTTTTGCTGCTTTTAAGATTCTCTCTTTGTCTTTTGACAATTGATTGTAATACATTTTGGGTCTCTTTCAGTTTAATCTTCTTGAAGTTCATTGATCTTGTATTTGGATACCCATGTCTTTGCAGTCCATGGGGTCGCTGAGGGTTGAACACGACTGAGTGACTTCACTTTCACTTTTCACTTTCATGCATTGGAGAAGGAAATGGCAACCCATGCCAGTG
>NW_011492236.1:26176-26563 GCF_000754665.1 Bison bison bison | reverse complement strand
TTTGTTATTTCTTTGTACTGGCACATTTTGATTCTCTTTTCATTATCTTTTGTTTATATTCAATAGATATACTCTTTGTGGTTATCATAGGGATTACATATCTGTAACCTAAAGTTACAGATATCTATTTTAAATTGTGACCAACTTAATTTTAATCACATATAAAAACTACTCCATTACAGCTCTGTCCTTCTCCACTTTATATTATTGGTGTCAAAATTACATTTTATATATGCCAATTAACATAGATTTATCATTTTTAATGCATTTAAATCTTTAAATCTTACAGAAAATAAGAAGAGTGGAGTTACAAACTAAAATTACAAAAATATTGGTTTTTATATTTGTCCACATGCTTGCCTTTACCAAAGATCTTTATATTTTCAT
>NW_011492236.1:21360-24493 GCF_000754665.1 Bison bison bison | reverse complement strand
AAGTTAAATAAGCAGGGTGACAATATGCAGCCTTGACGTACTCCTTTTCCTATTTGGAGCCAGTCTGTTGTTCCATGTCCAGTTCTAACTGTTGCTTCATGACCTGCATACAGAGACAGGTCAGGTGGTCTGGGTGAAGCTAAATGAGATCATAGGGATAGATTTCTTAAAATGAGACATTGGGAAGAGGAGAAGGCTGTTCTTTTAAGCTAAATGATCAAACATAGGCATTCAGATTAGAGGACTTGAAAACTGATTGATTATGGCATAAGAAGCTGAAGGTAAGAGTAAAAATCGACTTATTCCAAGATCAAGCTTGGACCACTGGGGAGACAGTAGAAAAAGGGCATAGATTAGAGGAAATGATAATAGATAAAAATTGGAATAAGCTTGATTTTGAGCTGATTGAGGACCACTGACATGGGTGATGTAGAGTTGGTGGTTGGAGAAAGACTTTTGACTCAGAAGACTGTTGTTGAGATTTTTGCTAAAGCCAGAGTTGAGAGTCATGTGTGTGGGTGACTATGGAGAGAAGAAAAGCCTAGGGCTGAGGAGGACCATGATAAGGTGATAGAAAGTTGGGAGAAGAAGAGAAGAGCATGTAAAGTCTAAGAGTAGGCAGACTGGGAAAAAGAATATGGGTAGAGAAGCATCTATAGTGATAGTGTAGACAAGAGCCTATCAAAGAAAGAAAACCACAAAACCACAAAAAGTATATTCTTTTCCTTCAAAGTATCAGTGCCCTCCAACTATTCTTTTGTGTGCACCTGGGTCTGAAGCATGGCAAGAGAAACTGAGATTGCTCTGGAAGATACAGTACCACAAGTATCTCAGAAGAGAGAAGATCCAAATGGTATGAGGAAAAAAAAATGAAATGATTATGCCCCATGAAGGAAATTCTAAAGGACAAGTCATTTTACTGGCTGTTTTTTCTACTTGTTTGCTAGTAGAATGCAGCAATTAGGATGTAATCTGGTGTATTTATATATACAGGTCTTTGGTGAAGAGCAGCCAAGTTGGCTGGAACAGAGATCTAATTCCTAGATCTCTTTCTTTTTCTCTCTGAGTCACTTTATTTTTTAAATCTTCTTGAAAAACTTTTCATCAGCTTTGAAAACATGTAAAAGATTTATGGAAACTCAGGACTCAAATAGCACTAATTTTGGATCATTCAATGTGAAGTGAAGAGTATGTCAATGTTTCTCTTCTGTACTTTTGTTTAATGGGCTTATTATTTGCTTAAAAAACTAGACTTGAGGCTGTAATATAGCATATTAGGTGTCAACTGCATAACAAATTTGTTTTCACTGAGATTCAAAACAAGTTTGTTTAGATGTTCAAAAGTAAGGTCCATTTTTCCTAGATCAGATGCATATTTTTTATGTATTTTCCACCCACAAATAATTGTCATTAAAATAGAAAAATACCCACTCAAATTAAGCAAGAAATGCATTCTTATTAATTTAAATATTTCTGGCATTGAGTCACATACCAAAATAACTCACTTTCCAGCTTTGTTGAAGGCCTTCCTTCTAAAGATAATTTCTGTCCTCATCTCCAGATAGCCATTGAAGTAACTATTTTTCACTAGTGTTATTGTTTTCCCCTCAGCTCTTTGGTTGGTTTGTTGCCCTACAATTGCTTTCCCCTCAGCTCCATTGGTAAAAAATCCACCTGCAATGCAGGAGACTCTGGTTCAATTCCTGGGTCGGGAAGATCCATTGGAGAAGAGATAGGCTACCCACTCCAGTATTCTTGGGCTTCCCTGGTGGCTCAGCTGATAACAAATCCGCCTGCAATGTGGGAGACCTGGATTTGATCCCTGGATTGGAAAGATCCCCTGGAGAAGGGAAAAGGCTACCCACTCCAGTATTCTGGCCTGGAGAATTCCACAGACTATATAGTGCAGAGAGTCACAAACAGTCACAAACGACTGAGTGACTTTCACTTTTCACTTTCGTATAAACAGTTGAACCTAACAACCATTATAAAATCTGCTTTCAACATGGAACCATGACTGAGTTACTTTTCCTGGTGGAGGCTGAGAAACCAGGATCTAATGTGGGTTTCAAAGCCCAACAGTTTTCCCAGCCACCCAACTTCTGTGAACACCATGTTAAATGTGTCACATGCCTTGCTTCATCCTCTTGAATCATGCCAACAATCCTCTGAGATGACTATTATATCCCCATTTTGCAGGATATGCTGATCTAAGTGATTTGTCTCAAAGTCACACAGCAAGTAAGAGACAGGAACACAAATTGGTCTAACCAGAAGGTCCATGCTGCTGTATTACCTCTTCAAATGAGGCTGTGCTGTAGACGGTCCAAATAGTTTTGAAAATATGGTGGAGGCTGTGATGAAGACATATTAAATATTTTCTCTGTTTATGATTGAGATAAAAAGAGTCAAACTGGTTAGAAAGCTTTTATTTGATCCCCTTTGCTACTCAACTAGCAAGTATCTAGAGGTGAATGTCAGGTGAGTCAATTCAGGTCTTTATCAGAATTGCATCAAACCCTTTTCTCAGTGAAATCTCCCTTGCCCACTCTATTAATAACTGCAGTGTTCTCTGACCTTGAATACTGCCTATTCCTTTTCCTTGCTTTATTCTTCTCCTTAATACACACTGCCATCTAGCATACTATAACATCCACCTGTTTATTTTGTTCATTGTTCCCTCACCCATAATATTAGCTTGCCAGAGGCAAGAATTGCTCACCATGGTATTCTCAAAGTCTAAAATTGTGTCTCATACATAGTAGGCTCCTAATAAATATTCGTTGGGTGAAAAAAAATTTTTTTAATGCTCTTTGGCTTCTAGAAGGACAGCTCTTTGAACAATATTGTACACTGGTTACTGATATTTGGATACTTCTGAGTTTCTTTATAGATTTTCTGGGCTAAATAATGGAGCTGGAGTAGCTCAGGTAAGGATTCCCAGAAAGGTGAATTTGGAAGTGTGTTTTTAAAAGAGTGGAGGACAAAGAATAGTGGAGAATAAAAGAAGGACCTCCCAAATTGAAGACATACTATTCTCCAGATGGGAATGATTAGATCGGTTAAAGGGAAAAGTTCTTGTCCAATAGTAATCAGAAATTAGAGTGAGAGGAAATGTAAGCCAAGAGCCCTG
>NW_011492236.1:17908-21243 GCF_000754665.1 Bison bison bison | reverse complement strand
TGGGTTGGCCAAAATGTTTGTTTGGATTTTTCCATTACGTTAAATGGAAAAACTCGAATGAACTTATTGGCCAACCCAATACTATATTTCTATGTGCTTCAGTTTTCTCATCTGTAAAATGAGGACAAAAATAGTGCCGTTCCTGCTTTGCAGTGTTGTTGTAAGAATTGAGATAACACAGAGAAGGTGCTTGGCACAATTCCTGGCATATAATAAACATTCAATGAACGTTACCTATTATCATCATCATCATTTTAAGAGTCTTCTCACATGGTTTTTTATTATGAGTATTTTACAAATCAAAACTGCTGTGGCTTTTAGGGATCCACCAAACCAAGAGCTATGGTTGAAAATATCTATCCACAGGGCAGCAAGCATGAATCACCATCTAAATGCTGACACCAGTAACTACAGAATGTGGTAGATTCTGGAGAGCTTCCTAGATTCTGGACAGCCTGGGACAATGGCCAGATTTGGGTAGAGGAAGGTGGGCTATCTGATGTTTTAAAGTTTTGGCACTGAGGGTCAGTTCTATACATACACTGCTTCTACTTTTTTATATAGACAAATGCCAAATGCCTGAGTATAATTCCCCATACCTAACTGTTTTAGCAATTGACCAATCAAACGAGACAGAGGCAAGGAAAATGGTGGAGTTGGTACATGAAGCCAAGGCTATCATTGTCAGTTTGAGTCTCAGATACAAGATATGAAGTTTGTTGGTGACCACATATGGCAGAAAAGGAGAGGGAGTAGGAACCCAGGACAAAGTCTGTTCACTAAGACTAAGGTAACCAGGTAACTAAGGTAACCAGGGAAAGTGGTGCTTGAAAGTCAACTAGGTCATCATGGAGTGCAGTGCATGTGCAGCAGGAGGGAGGCCCCAGCCCCTGGTCTGAGATCGGATTCTGGAGAGAAAGCTGAACAAAAACAAGAGTGGCTGGGGGGGGAGCATATACAGGGTATCTGTGAGTATCCAAGGTAGTGCCAGGTAGACCCTGAAGCTATGATTTGGACATGTGGGATTGTTGGTGGGAAGAAAGGCATTCAAGTCAAAGGGACTAAGGCAGGCAAAGAAATGGAGTTAAGAAAGCAAAGAGTGGCTGAAATGTTAAGGTAGTTGAGGTGAGTGGTATGGGACAAGGCTAGAAAGGCAAACTGGGGACATGTTGTGAATGGTCTTAAACACTAAGCTAAAGAGTTGCAGAATTAATTCAAAACAGTGAGACACTACTGAAAGTTTTAGAGCAGAGAAGAACATGCTTAGAGATATGCCTTAGAAAGATTAATTTGTTTATAATAAGGAGGGTGGGTTTCAAGGACATTAACCTGGAGACAGGGAAACTAGTTAAAAGATAGTTGCTACTTACCTCGACAGGTGGTTAGTATTTGGGACTAAACTAGGGCAGTGGAAGCAGCCATGAAAGGACAAAGCAAAAGCAGTTAATGATAAAATTGTATCTGATTGGCACTAGAATACAAACTCCAAACCAGCAGGAGCTTTTTGTCTGTCTTGTTTATTGCTATATCCTAGGCACTTAGAATAGTCCTTGGCACATAGTAGGTGCTCAATAAACAGTTTGTGAATGATGTCTGAAATGCATATGTCTGAATGCATGTGTGCCCTCAAAATTCATGTGTTGAAATTCTTTAAGGCCCAGTGTGATACTATTAGGAAGTGGGATCTTTGGGAGGTTCTTAGGTCATGAGAGTGGAGCCCTTATGATTGAGATTAGAGCCCTTATAAAAATACCCCACAAAAGCTCCATATCCCTCTTCACCATGTGAAGGTACACCAAAAAGTCTGTTACCTGGAAGAGGGTCCTCAGTGATGCTGGCACCCTGGTCTTGGACACTAGAATTATGAGAAACAAATTTATGTTTTTTGTAAGCTACTCGGTCTCTGACACTTTGTTATAGACACTCAAGAAGACTAAGACAGATTCTATACACTGACCTGTGTGATATGTATTTGCACACCTGCCTCCTGACACCAGCTCATCTTTCACACTAGTTCCTAGTCCTGCTTCCCACCTGTGTTCCCAATTTCTGCTCCTCCAATCATACCCATGACCCACCATTATATATAATCTTAACATTGATAACATCTTGTGTTTAGTTTTTCTCCACTCTTCTCTTTCAAATGTTTTGGTTATATAGTCTAGATAACAAGAATGTCTATTTAGGACCCAGAAAAGACACTGAGACAGGACCACCAAAGAAATAGTTATCGTGTCACCTTGATCAAGTTGGGGAGAGGACAGGAGCAGATTTGAAGGATCTGTACAGTGGGAAGGAAATGGGCAAGATTGTCCTTATGTTGTAACCTGGGCAACAGCTTCAATTTAATATTAAACATCAATTTAGTAAAAATTTGAATAGGTGGAATCAATTTGAAAATGAAAATTAAAAAGGAAGCCTACTTTTCTTCTTTGGATATGATTTAACATAAGTTCAATCATTTGCATGACTTTTCAAAAATCCCACCATGTTTTGGTTTTATGATAGTAGAATATAAAAACAATTTTAGACCTTAGTTTTGGAAAAGACCTGGTTTTCCAGGCAACCAAATGCAACCAAAGAGAGAGACCTGAGTGAGTTCAATTATGCTGTATTTTTGAGGCCACTGAAACTCAGAGAAACAAAAGTGAATTAGCAGAAACCCAGAGAGTCAAATAAAATACTTAGAAGTTGGGTATCAAGACAATTTTATGATCTTGCTTGTTATTCAAGCTTTTAGTCAGGAGGAATGACAAGCAAAATTGCAAGTATCTTTGGGACTTTTCAGAAGCAGCTAGTGTTTAAGATCATACTCTTACAGCATCCTTATGTAAGACTTCTTAGCTTGAGAAGGCTCAGGAAATGCTAAGCTTTGATTTTCCTGAGTGCCTGTTTCGTAGAAAGTTTGACATACCAGAAAATAAAAGCATACAATCTGGCTACTGGGGACAATTTACTGTACATTTTGAGAGTAATGCAGCTCATCTAATTCTCACAAGACCCCTTTCAAGTATATGTCTAGCCAATTCAGTTGAGTAGTTTTTGAACTGTTCTTGTGCCAATTTTGTCCTATTCCCCAAACTCAAATACTCTTTTTGGAGTTTTAGAAGCTGAGAGTCCGAGTTATAAGAAAGGTCAATAGACTTGGGCCTACTTAACACTAGGGGATGATTTGCAATTAGCATGCTGAGTTTGTGAATGTCTAATGTGAAGACAAGCAAAGCCAATAACTGGCCTCTTAAAATCTGTTTGGATGCATCAGTCTATCTGGGTTGATTGCCTACACTGATCAAATAGACTAGAGGACTGCCAGTTCTTTTTTATGATCTTTCAGT
>NW_011492236.1:16398-17808 GCF_000754665.1 Bison bison bison | reverse complement strand
CAGTTGGAGAAGCCCTTTCACAAAGTGAACTCTAGTTCAGTTCAGCTCAGTTCAGTCGCTCAGTCGTGTCCGACTCTTTATGACCCCATGAATCGCAGTACGCCAGGCCTCCCTGTCCATCACCAACTCCCAGAGTTCACCCAAACTCATGTCCATTGAATTGGTGATGCCATCCAGCCATCTCATCCTCTGTTGTCCCCTTCTCCTCCTGCCCTCAATCCCTCCCAGCATCAGAGTCTTTTCCAATGAGTCAACTCTTCGCAAGAGGTGGCCAAAGTATTGGAGTTTCAGCCTCAGCATAGTCCTTCCAATGAACACCCAGGACTAGTCTCCTTTAGGATGGACTGGTTAGATCTCCTTGCAGGCCAAGGGACTCTCAAGAGTCTTCTACAACACCACAGTTCAAAAGCATCAATCAGCTTTCTTCACAGTCCAACTCTCACATCCATACATGACTACTGTAAAAATCATAGCCTTGACTAGATGGACCTTTGCTGCAAAGTAATATCTCTGTTTTTTAATATGCTATCTAGGTTGGTCATAACTTTCCTTCCAAGGAGTAAGTGTCTTTTAATTTCATGGCTGCAGTCACCATCTGCAGTGATTTTGGAGCCCAAAAATACAAAGTCTGACACTGTTTCCACTGTTTCCCCATCTATTTCCCATGAAGTGACGGAACCAGATGCCATGATCTTAGTTTTCTGAATGTTGAGCTTTAAGCAAACTTTTCCACTCTCCTCCTTCACTTTCATCAAGAGGCCGTTTAGTTCCTCTTCACTTTTGCCATAAGGGTGGTGTCATCTGCATATCTGAGGTTATTGATATTTCTCCCAGCAATCTTGACTCCAGCTTGTGCTTCTTCCAGCCCAGCATTTCTCCTGATGTACTCTGCATATAAGTTAAATAAGCAGGGTGACAATATGCAGCCTTGACATACTCCTTTTCCTATTTGGAACCAGTCTGTTGTTCCATGTCCAGTTCTAACTGTTGTTTCCTGACCTGCATACAGGCTTCTCAAGAGGCAGGTCAGGTGGTCTGGTATTCCCATCTCTTTCAGAATTTTCCACAGTTTATTGTAATCCACACAGTCAAAGGCTTTGGCATAGTCAATAAAGCAGAAGTAGATGTTTTTCTGGAACTCTCTTGCTTTTTTGATGATCCATCAGATGTTGGCAATTTGATCTCTGGTTCCTGTGCCTTTTCTAAAACCAGCTTGAACATCTGGAAGTTCACGGTTCACATATTGCCAAAGCCTGGCTTGGGGAATTTTGAGCATTACTCTACTAGCGTGTGAGATGAGTGCAATTGTGCGGTAGTTTGAGCATTCTTTGGCATTGCCTTTCTTTGGGATTGGAATGAAAACTGACCTTTTCCAGTCCTGTGGCCACTGCTGAGTTTTCCAAATTTGCT
>NW_011492236.1:15216-16298 GCF_000754665.1 Bison bison bison | reverse complement strand
CACTTCCACTAGCTTTGTTTGTAGTGATGCTTCCTAAGGCCCACTTGACTTCACATTCCAGGATATCTGACTTTAGGTGAGTGATCACACCATTGTGATTATCTGGGTCATGAAGATTTTTTTTTGTACAGTTCTGTGTATTCTTGCCTCTTTCTCTTAATATCTTCTGCTTCTGTTAGGTCCATACCATTTCTGTCCTTTATTGAGCCCGTCTTTGCATGAAATGTTCTCTTGGTATCTCTAACTTTCTTGAAGAGATCTCTAGTCTTTCCCATTCTATTATTTTCCTCTATTTCTTTGCATTGATCACTGAGGAAAGCTTTCTTATCTCTCCTTGCTATTCTTTGGAACTCTGCATTCACATGGGTATATCTTTCCTTCTCTCCATTGCTTTTCACTTCTCTTCTTTTCACTTTTTAAAATAGTTTGTCAGTTTCCTTTGATGTTACACATATACTTAGTCAAGATTCAGCAATTCCATTTGGAGGTATTCACACAATAGAAATGAAAACATATGTCCACACAAAGACTTGCATACAAATATTCATAGCAACTTTATTTGTAAGAGCTAAAAGTGTGAAGCAATCTAAATGTTCATAAACTAGTGAACAGATAAACTGTGGCATAGCCATATATGGAATACTATTTGGCAATAAATGGAATAAATTTTTTATACTGTCAATAACATGTGTGAATTAAAAAAAACAGTAAACTGAACAAAAGAAATCAGACACAAAAGATTACATATTGTATGATTCCATATCCCTGTGTCAGGAAGATCCCCTGGAAAAAGGACATGGCAGTCCACTCCAGTATTCTTTGCTGAGAAATCCCATGGACAGAGGAGCCTGGTGAGCTACAGTCCATGGGTTGCAAAAGAGTCGGACACGACTGAGCATGCATACTTGTCATATTCTAGATCAGCCAAAAGTAATCTATGATATATGATTAATGTTAGTGGTTGCTTTATTGGAGAAGGAAATGGAAACCCACTCCAGTGTTCTTGCCTAGAGAATCCCAGAGATGATGGAGCCTGGTGGGCTGCCATCTGTGGGGTCACACAGAGTCGGACACAACTGAAG
>NW_011492236.1:14551-15116 GCF_000754665.1 Bison bison bison | reverse complement strand
GAAGTGACTTAGCAGTGGTTGCTTTAGACTTGAGAGAGGTGAACTGCAAAGGAGCATGAGGGAACTTCCTGGTGTGATGGAAATGTTCTATGTCTTGATTGGAGTGACTGTTACATGAACATATACATTTGTCATCAAACCACACATTTAAATGGGTATATTTTATTGCATGTACTTTATACCTCAATAATTTCAACTTATAAAATATGTTACTGAACACAAGACTTTAGTAAATACATGTAGTAAAAGACTGGACATCTATGAAGGGAGAATTACTGAATTTAATGAGGGATACATTCAATGAGATCTCTCAATGAGTAGATAACCGAGAATGCACTACAGAGAGTTAAACAGAGAGAAAATATGAAGGATGGAAAGAGAAGTTACAATATTTATTTAATAAGAGTTCCAGGAATAAAAAAATAGGGATAATGAGGGGGGCTGATTTTATTTTATTTTATTATTTTTTAATTGAAATATAGTTGCTTTATAATGTGTTAGTCTCAGGTGTACAGCAAAGTGATCCACATATGTTCTTTTCAGATTTTTTCCCATTATAGGTTAT
>NW_011492236.1:9447-13069 GCF_000754665.1 Bison bison bison | reverse complement strand
GGCAGCAGCAGCAGCAGCAAGATTTTAAGTTCTTGCTGGTTCTTGTCTTGGTTGCTTTCTGACTACCTGAATCTTCTTTTTCACTTCCCTCCTAGACAAACTGATGAGCTTGCACGGGAAATCTGAAGAGTATGGTCTCTGAGCTTCCAGGTTTTCTTTTTCTCTTAATCTTGTCATTCAGATACCTGGTGTTCCTGCTCTCTCATGGCGTTAGTATTCTCATTTTACTTCTATTTGTGAAAGGAAGATCTTGGCTTTGTTAAGAGAAATTTAGGCACAGAAATAGGGAAGATTAGTTAGTTTGGACAAAAGGACCTTGCTGGAACACTGAAAGAGTATTCTATAAATGGCCACCTGTTCTACATCAGCACAAGATTGGCTGCTGGTGTGAATCCCTTCTTCCCTATCACATTGTAGTTTAAGGTTGAACTAGAGGAAGAGCCATGTCACGGAACCATGTCCAGTGAATTCTGTAAGAAGTTTGTTTTGATTCTATCTGATCAGCACTATACAGCTGTAACAATGGTAGTGTCTTCATAATCTAGGGCTCCTAGTCAGCTCCAAGCTCTCCTTTCTGTCATAAATGCATAACCTGAAAGGCCAGGAAAAGGAGGTGCAATTTAAAGATTTGGTCTTGCTTCCGATATGCAGCTCTTGGCTGAAGGAGGAGGTTGAAAAATTGGCAGGGTAATTTTTTAAGGTTTTTAAAATAACTGTGAATTTCAATTATCCAGGCTCTTTATGTAGATTTCTCCATGTCTTCATTGGCAGGCCTTGCAGTAGCTGGTGCTTTCTTTATTTTAAATCCTATTTCAGCTTTTTCTTGATTTAAAGGAAAAAGAAAAACTTCACATATTCACATCATTAGAAGTGTAACTTTTTTCCCCCAGCAAAACATGAGATTGGCATGTCAGGAATGCAGCTGTTTGTCTGTATCTGTGGATTCCAGCCTTTCTCACAGTCCCCTTGCTAATTGTTCTGCCAGGCGGTTTTTGACTTTTACAAAACAAACCTGACCTGTGTGTCACTGCCCTTCTTGACAAAATTCAATCTCAAAGAATAAAGTAAAGAAGGTACTCTGAAAGGATGTATGGAAGAAAGGAAGAAAAAGGAAAAGCCTAAATCAATAGAAATTGAATAAGAGGTTGGAACCTTGGGGTAAAATTACATATAACTAATTGGAATTCTTTTCTTTTCATGAGATAATAAAATTAGGCACCTTAATAACTATTCCTTAGGATTAAATGAATGGCCTGAGGATACTGAGGTGGGGGGGCGATGAGGGGGGCTAGTCTGTAGTGATTAGGGAATCCAAGGCTCTTGCTCCAGTTCCAGACAAAAAATGTGACTGTGTTTTCTGAATAACCAAATAGTTTACTTACTGGTAGTTTAACAAAACTGATGAGCCAATTTTAATCGGAGTGATAGAATTATTTGAGTCTGTGTGGAGAGATTGCAAAAAACAGGAATAACATCAATCAATCATTCATATGTTTAGGCTTCCACACTACCAAGCACAAGAAATGGGAGAACAGTTGAATAATTATTGAATTTTAGCTTTTCTAGTTAGGCGCTTCTGCAAAATCTATAAGTTGTTTAAGGTAGTTACCATTCCTGATACTTCCCTTTTCTCCCACATGGTGCCTACCATAGAACAGCCAAAAATAACTGCTTGATTAAATGATTGATAGGGTATCTGTCAGTCTGTATGAAGAACTTAAGTTTATATCATTCGGCAGAGCTATCTGTGGCAAAGATGTCTAAGTGATTCCCAAAGCTTCCTGCTTCCATTCCATACTGTAGGGGTGCTGTTGGGTAGTGGGCTATCCAGCCAGGGACTGCATTTCCAGCCTCAATCATATCTAGATGGACCACATGACTGGGAACTGCATTTCCCAGCCCCATCTCACAGCTGGATGAGGACATCTCATGTTTAATTGAATTTTAGAGGAATTGCTTTGTGTCAGTTTTTAAGCCAAAGTAGTTAAGGACCAGTGACTTTCGTCCATCTTCCTATCTATCTGCTGAATGGAGAGAGCTCTAAGAGCCCAGGGAAGGACAGAAAGATGAGATGGAAGGATCTGGATCTTTGTTGTCCATGTGAACCCTTCACAATTAGGAACACTTACATTGGACTGGGAACTGCTTTTACTGTGTTGTGTCACTGAGAATTTAGGGTTTATGTATTAGAGCAGCTAGCAATATCTTAATTCATATACTGTGAACTTTAGTATCCAAGTGCTAGAATGAGCTCTTGGAGGTCACTACTATTGATACTGCCTGGTATCAGCAGAAAAGGGTAATAGGACATTCTTGTAGGTTGCCATTTCCACAGTGCTGTCACGAGGGAGCTGTGTGGGATGTCTTCTATTTGCTCTTTCCAAATCCCCTCTCCTCCCTTTTTTTCCCTGATCTCTGCCCTCTGTAATCTGAACTGTGTGGGATTACATCAGCCAGCTCTCTTGCCCTCTGGCATCTGGCTGAGTTTGGCTAATAGGAAGCTCCCACAGGAGGTCAGAGGGAAGAAGGAGAGGGGGGTCAGAGTACTGATTCCCTTAGCTCTCTCACTGTGAGGTTGGCGTGGCTGTGTCTCTCAACCATAGACCACTGCTCCTCTCAAGACAGCCTTCTCTATGCCACTCTCCCCTCTGCCTTCCAGCAACCATCCTTCACCTTGAATCTTTGGGCTTAGGGCTGGTAATAGCTTCGCTGCTACTAGCTCTGAGTGACTGTACTACCCATGACATGTCCTGTATATCCCCTCCACTTTTATATAAATAGCCCCTTTTACGTGTCAGTTATGTCTCAGTGAAGCTGGAGGAAAAAAATAGGCCCCTTTTCAGCATTTCTTGAATTCTCCTATTTTGAATGTGTCATCTGTTTCTTGTTGAGATCTCCCCTCGAAATGGTATAGGGAAGCAGAATTAGATGCTCACAAGACAATCTTCGTTAGTCAATATGAATGGGGCCCATTGAATCCACCAGTCTTTTCCAATTCTGGGTATGTACACTTTTAGAAGTGCTTCTCATTTTCCCCTACAAATGTAGCCATAGTGGCTATAGACAGTGAATTTTTACCCTATCAATGGGATCTGAGCTCATAGCCTAAAGTAGCTGGCTACAGGTTTGATGTTTCTTCAAAGTGTTATGCCTTGAATTTTGCTTTCCACTAAATCCCTGTGTTTTTAAAGAAAAGGAGTATAGTAGTTATGAGTACTTGGCATCTGTGAGGCTAGGCTTCAAGTTAGCCTTCAAGTTGTGTCCACTGATTATTAGCTATTTGATTAGCTATTACCTTGGACAAGTTACTCAGTCTCTATAAGTCTGTTTCCTCAAAACTAAAGTGAGAATAATAATATTATCCATCCACTTCATGTGGTTATTTTGAGGACTAAATCCCTGACTCATATTAAGTGTTCAGTAAATTTTAGCCCCATATAACCAGATATGCTTGAATAAGACTGATGCTCCAAAAAGATAAGCCTTGCTTATCCTCTAACTTCATATACCCTGTGTATATAATAACACATATTTCAACATGAGAAACATTCATACAATTACATAAAGTCTAAAGGTATGTTTAGGAAAAGCAAAGGGCTAATTTCCTGATATTTGACTTCTC
>NW_011492236.1:8872-9347 GCF_000754665.1 Bison bison bison | reverse complement strand
CATCTTGAAGAGGCTTTATAGCATAGTAATTAAGAACATAAATTGAAGTAAAAATCCTGACTCTGTTACTTATCAGCAGTATGACCTTGGGCAAGTTACTTAACCTCTATGAGTCCCAGTTTTTCACCCATAAAATGGAAAAAATGATATCTGTCTCATAGGATTGTTATAATGATTAAATGCATTAACAAACATAAGATGTTTACAAGAGTGCCTGGGACACACTAAGAACTATTGAAGTGTTTATTATGTATTATTTCTTAGGAAAATTCAGAACTTAGTTATATTTCCTTATATATAATCTAGCTTTTGAATGACGTATGGAAAGAGGCACTAATACCTTTCAAGTGCTTAGTGTCGTTAAAGATTTTAATCCAGCCTTGTTTTGCTTTGAATTGTTTCCTTTGTTTGGAATATACTCCCTAGGTAACTGCACTCCACTTCCTTCCTCTCTACCTGGCAAATTATATTCATC
>NW_011492236.1:5343-6614 GCF_000754665.1 Bison bison bison | reverse complement strand
CCTCACCTTTGAGTGTCTGTTGAAATGTCAGAAGACATAGTGTGAAACAGAAGTTTTTGTCCCCATGGGGGCTATTGTTGGATTCTACAAAATTTGGCTATGTGTATAGGATCCAGTTGTTATTTGCAGGGCACGGTTGAGAAAAATGTCCCAATAGACTATCTTGAAGCATATGTACATGTTGCTTCACCCGAGTAAATCTATTTTGCATTTTAAGTGTAGTTTGGAGTTGGTTTGCACACTTATTAGTTCTGGAGAGCCCTGGAGGACAAAGTGTAGCATTTGTACACTCAAGGCAATGAGTGTGCAAGAAACCCAACAGTCCAATTCAGACCTCAAGTAGATTGACTGCTAGCTCCTCCTTTACCTGCTATAGCTATGACCTGAGTTTTCAAATCTCCACACAGATCTCATGGCTCTATGCCAGGGTCCTAGACACTCTCAGACTTTTTCTTGCCCAAGTTGTTTCAATAAGAAGAAGTCAGGCTTCTTTTTTCCCAAGCTCCCTTGAGTTTATTTTCCTCCTTCACTTTTCTTTCACCTATATTTTGTCCATTCCAGAACTGGCCACGTGGACAAACAGAGGAGGCAGTTGTGTACTGTGACTTCAGAGACATCACCAGAGAGCACCACACAAGAATCTCCACTGCTTAAACTCAGTGTCTCTTTTAAGATTTTTGTCAGACCTGAAATCCTTTCTTTCCTTGTAGCAGCAGGACCTGAAGTCTCTGTTTATTTCCCTTTCTTCCATAGCTGCCCAACTTGTTTGCACATAAACCTTGTTGCAGAGTTGATGTCAATCACCCTGGCCTCTCACCTCTGCTGATGCTTCTAATGATAAGCTTATAGGCCATTTGAGGGTCTAGAGCTGTGGTTGGCAAGTCCAAATCTGAGCATTCTGTAGATAAAGTTTTATTGGAACACAACCATGTCCATTGGTTTCTGTATTGGCTATGACTGCTTCTGCACTACAATGAGCTCTGTGAAAAGTTGTGAGAAGAGAGTAACAAGAGACTACATGTAGACTACAAGGCCTGAGCTATTTACTATCTGATAATTTACAGAAAAAGTTTGCTGCTTGACAGGTTTGAAGGCTAATCACTACAGGAGAACAAGCACAAATAGCAAACATGGAGCCAAGTTGTAAAATTTGCAAGTTCTTATGTAATAGTTTCCGGTCAACTGTTTCTGACTCCTAAAATGGAAAACCCAAGTCCAGATGGATGGCAGGTGGTTGCTTTCAATTCTGTGGGTGGACCTTACCCTTGGCT
>NW_011492236.1:4376-5243 GCF_000754665.1 Bison bison bison | reverse complement strand
TCTTTTTTTCTTGGATGTAGGAATGGGCAAGTGGACTCAACTCTATAAACGTCCATGTTCCTGGCATACAGTCTCAAGATGCAATCGAGGCAAAAAATTAAGATGCCTCCTTATAGAAAATAGGCAATTTGTATCTCTGGGACACCTAGACCATGTGATATTTAGGTACACTAGGTTTCTTCCTGCACACTACACTCTCTACCACCAACTCTGTCCAGAACTATATTTACAAGGGCACTCTAAGTTACTTCTTATCTTGGATTAAAATATAAATGTGCTCTGGAAGAGGATGACACAGTTAGCCAATAAACCTTGGTTGGATTCTTTTTATTGCTTCCTATCAGATGGCAGGACTCTGAGTATCAAAAGTTACCTGCTTTGGAGACTCTGTAGTCTCCTTTTCCCAGAGCTGGGGCTACTTGATTTCCTTTTGTAGACTTAGGCTCCATCTATGCTCAACGACCAAGCCCAGCCTTGGTCAGGAAAGATTAATAGCCTCCTGCTCTGGTACTATGGGAAAGGGCATTAGATTAACCTTGTTTTAGGTGAGACCTGACTCCATGTCCCAGCTCTAACTGCCCTGTAGCCTTATTTACTGATTACTCATTTTGTCTTGTTTAACTATCTAGTACTTCCAGTTCTACTCTGTCTATGTGTTCTTGGAACAGGAATCCTGTCATAAACCCCTAACCCAGTGGTTGGAGCCCAACATATTTTCTGGATATTGATTTTCAACCTGGATTTCCAAGTGCCCCTCACCTCTGGCGTGTGCATGCATGCTGAGTCACTTCAATTGTGTTTGACTTTTTGCAATTCCATGGACCATAACCCACTAGGCTCCTCTATCCATGGGATTCTCCAGGCATA
>NW_011492236.1:3594-4276 GCF_000754665.1 Bison bison bison | reverse complement strand
AATTCAACCAAAATAGTCGACTATTTCTGTGGACATGGTCTTGGTATAAGGAGAGCCATATTTGAATGAAACCTGGTTCGTAACATATACAAGCATGACTCTAACTGTGCAAACAAGTTTACAATAGATGGAGTCTCTTTCAACTCAGGCCACATCTACAGACACATGATTGAACTGAGTGTATTTGAAAGAGGCTCAGTGTTTCTAAGTTGTCTTAGCTTATTCCGATGGCCTATAAACCAAGAGAGTAGAATTTCTATTTCTCTGCCATTGTGAGGTCACGGTCCTGGGTTAATGAATTGGAGTCACTGATTTTCCATCATGTCTGATTCATGAGCTCTGTCTAGATTCTGTTTAAAGCCTTTCTTATTCACCAGGGAGACTGTCTTCTGCTCACACAACAAAAGAGAGAAAACTTAATGAGAACTAAGTGGAAAATGAAGAGTTGTTTCTTCTTCAGATTCATTTTGGCTCCAGAGTGAACACACATGCTTGAGGGTGTGTTTTTGTAAACCTTCCTTCCCCATCCTCCTAAGTTACTTAGTTGGCTTACCCCATAGTTGTGACTCAGTTGGAACAGTCCTCCTGGGTGTGCCTTTCTCATTCTGGAGAGAGTTCAGAAGAAGCAGGATCAGATAGTTTTGACTTGGAGCAGACTAAAGTTGGGGTTGTTATTCCATTG
>NW_011492236.1:0-384 GCF_000754665.1 Bison bison bison | reverse complement strand
CCAAAAAGCAAATGTAGAACACTGCTCCTTAAATGAATGTTTTGTCCTAAAATGAGCACTGTTGTTAGGGATCATAGGGAAGGTCATGGAAACAGTTTTGGAAATGTTGGATGCTGGAATTAATTGCCTTCAGTTTCAAAAAAGCCTATTTATCCTTCTCATTTACAGTTAAGATTTGGTGAAAGAGAAAAGTTGCTCTTAAATAACAGCAGGAAAAGACCTAATTTTTAGAGAATTGAGCTGGCTCTTGATGGAATTGATCTACATCTTGGGCAAGCTGTGTGTGGTGTGAGGTCTGAGACATTCTTTCCCCCGGTGCTCCCCTTACTGCTTCAGATTCCTCGTTAAGCCAACAGTTTGGGAGTTTTCTTCAAACAATGTATT
>NW_011492235.1:10198-10518 GCF_000754665.1 Bison bison bison | reverse complement strand
AGGGTGGTGTCATCTGCATATCTGAAGTTATTAATATTTTTCCTGGCAGTCTTGATTCCAGCTTGTGCTCCATCCAGCCTGGCATTTCTCATGATATACTCTGCATATAAGTTAAATAAGCTGAGTGACAGTATACAGCCTTGACGTACTCCCTTCGCAATTTGTAACCAGTCAGTTGTTCCATGTCCGGTTCCAACTGTTGCTTCTTGACCTGCATACAGATTTTTCAGGAGGCAGGTAAGGTGGTCATGTATTCCCATCTCTTAAAGAATTTTCCACAGTTTGTTGTGATCCACACAGTCAAAGGCTTTGGCATAGTC
>NW_011492235.1:9437-10098 GCF_000754665.1 Bison bison bison | reverse complement strand
GGACCTTGCTCAAACTCATGTCCAATGAGTTGTTGATGCCATCCGACCATCTCATCTTTTGTCGTCCCCTTCTCCTCCTGCCTTCAATCTTTCCCAGTATCAGATTCTTTTCCATTGAGTCAGTTCCTCGCATCAGGTGGCCAGAGTATTAGAGTTTCAGCTTCAATGTCAGTCCTTCCAATGGATATCCAGGACAGACTTCCTTTAGGATTGTCTGGTTTGATTTCCTTGCAGTCAAAGGGATTCTCAAGAGTCTTCTCTAACACCACAGTTCAAAAGTATATATTCTTCAGCACTTAGCTTTCTTCATAGTCCAATTCTCATATCCATACATGACTACTGGCAAAACCAAAGCTTTGGC
Source organism: Bison bison bison (assembly GCF_000754665.1). NCBI lineage: Eukaryota > Metazoa > Chordata > Mammalia > Artiodactyla > Bovidae > Bison > Bison bison. The sequence goes on along the minus strand of NW_011492235.1, from coordinate 9,737 downwards.
TAGATGGACCTTTGTCAGCAAAGTAATGTCTCTGGTTTTGAATATGCTGACTAGGTTGGTCATGGCTTTTCTTCTAAGGAGCAAGCATCTTTTAACTTCATGGCTGCAGTGGTTTTGGAGTGCTCAAAAATAGTCTCTCACTGTTTCCATTGTTTTCCCACCTATTTGCCATGAAGTGATGGAACTGGATGCCATGATCTTACTTTTTGTTTGTTTGTTTGTTTGTTTGTTTTACTTTTTTGAATGTTGAGTTTTAAGCCAACTTTTTCACTCTCCTCTTTCACTTTCATCAACAGGCTC
>NW_011492235.1:4564-5931 GCF_000754665.1 Bison bison bison | reverse complement strand
AGCTCAGCTGGAATTCCATCATTTCTACTAGATTCGTTCGTAGTTATGCTTTCTAAGACCCACTTGACTTCACATTCCAGGATGTCTGGCTCTAGGTGAGTGATCACACCATCATGATTAGCTTGGCCATGAAGACCTTTTTTTGTACAGTTTTTCTGTGTATTCCTGCCACCTCTTCTTAATATCTTCTGCTTCTGTTATGTCCATACCATTTCTGTCCTTTATCCAGCCCATATTTGCATGAAATGTTCTCTTGGTATCTCTAATTTTCTTGAAGAGATCTCTAGTCTTTCCCATTCTGTTGGTAGGTGTTGCAAGAGGGCCTCAGAGGGCAGACACACTGAAACCATAATCACAGAAAACTAGTCAATCTAATCACACTAGGACCACAGCCTTGTCTAACTCAATGAAACTAAGCCATGCCCTGTGGGGTCACCTAAGATGGGTGGGCATGGTGGAGAAGTCTGACAGAATGTGGTCCACTGGAGAAGGGAAAGGGAAACCACTTCAGTATTCTTACCTTGAGAACCCCACGAACAGTATGAAAAGGCAACATGATAGGATACTGAAAGATAAACTCCCCAGGTCAGTAGGTGCCCTATATGCTACTGGACATCAGTGGAAAAATAACTCTGGAAAGATTGAAGGGGTGGAGCCAAAGCAAAAACAATACCCAGTTGTGGATGTGACTGGAGATAGAAACAAGGTCCAATGCTGTAAAGAGCAATATTGCATAGGAACCTAGAATGTCAGGTCCATGAATCAAGGCAAATTGGAAGTGGTCAAACAGGAGATGGCAAGAGTGAACATTGACATTCTAGGAATCAGCGAACTAAAATGGACTGGAATGGGTGAATTTAATTCAGATGACCATTATATCTACTACTGTGGGCAGGAATCCCTTAGAAGAAATGGAGTAGCCATCATGGTCAACAAAAGAGTCTGAAATGCAGTACTTGGATGCAACCTGAAAAACGACAGAATGATCTTTGTTCATTTCCAATTGTGCATTAGAGTCTGTAAATTCATACAGTGTAAGAGTTTTGTTGAATGGGAAAATGAGCATGAATAACTCACAGAGCAAACCTAGAGGAGAAACAGCGGAAATCATAGTGGTAGGATTATGCCCATCAATTCATCTTTTCCACAATAAATGGCCCAGTAATTATTTCAGAATCATAAGCAAATAAACAATAATTCATTCCATAACATCAGCTATCAAAATACTCATCCTTGATCTTTTTAACAGTAGGGCAATGGGAATAATTCTTTACTGACTTTTTTTGCCTTTTGTATTTTAGGAGCAGAGAATAATTTTTTTCACAAGTATTTTATCACATGACATTTACAGTTATTTGGGGCTTTAA
>NW_011492235.1:0-372 GCF_000754665.1 Bison bison bison | reverse complement strand
TATCCTTTCATGAAGTAGAAACAACTTTGACAAAACAAATAGCATTTATGAAAAACTTACAGCTTAATATTCAGTCATGAAAGATAATGCTTTTCCTCCAAAATTAGAAATGTAACAAAGGTGCTCTCTCTTTCACCATTTTGAATCACCATAACACTGGTCATTCTAGCCATGGCAGTTAGTCAAGAAAATGATATAAAAAGACTCCACATTGGAAAGGAAGAAGTAAAATTATTTCATATAAAGTTACAAGATCTTCTATTTAGAAAACTCTAAGGATGCCACAAAAAAACTGTTAAAGCTAAAAAAAAAAAAAAAATCAGCAAATTTTTCAGAATACAAGACCAATGCACAAATATCAGCTGTATTCTA
>NW_011492234.1:9620-9989 GCF_000754665.1 Bison bison bison | reverse complement strand
TCGTGGGTTTGAAAGGAGTCGGACATAACTGAGCGACTGAACTGAACTGATAGGTTTTGCATTGTGTTTTCACTTTCATTTATTTCTATGCATATTCTGATTACCTTTTTGATTTCTTCTGTAATTTGTTGGTTATTGAGCAGCGTACTTTTCATCCACCATATGTTGGAATTTTTAATAATTTTTCTCCTGTAATTGATACCTAATCTTACTGCATTGTGGTCAGAAAGGATGCTTGGAATGATTTCAATTATTTTTGAATTTATCAAGGCTAGATTTATCACAAAGGATGTGATCTATCCTGGAGAAGGTTCTAAGTGCACTTGAGAAAAAGATGAAATTCATTGTTTTGTGGTAAAATGTCCTATA
>NW_011492234.1:4726-5457 GCF_000754665.1 Bison bison bison | reverse complement strand
CTTCCAAAGTGGTTCCCTCTGTTTATTTTAGCTTCTTCTGTTTGCTGGTCTCTTCAGTGTCTAATTTCCACCCTGACACAAGGGAATGATGGTGGTCTCTTTTTTAGGCTCACTTGTTCAATCGTGGTGTCAAGAGGGAGGAACACTGCAAACAAATATCACTGGCGCATATGTGGAGTCCTTGCAGTGTTTCAGCCACATTGGTTTTGCTTCCGCTCAGGGCTTGTGTGCTTTCATGGTCTTCCCTTCCCAGGGTCTGTGTTGCTCTGCAGGGAACTGTCTGAGGAGGGCCCTGTGTTGTGTACACTTCCCAGGCCACTCAGGTTCAGGTTCTCGGGTACTCCACAAAGGAGGAGACTTGGTTGGGCCTGTGCTTTGTGCCCTTCCCAGGTTCGAGCAGCTCAGGTGACCAGGTACTTGGCGCACGCACTCACCCCGAGGTGGGCGGTGTGTCTTATCGCCTCCCCCATCCCAGCCGCTCAGTTTGCTGGGTGTACAAGGGTGCACCTTCTCAGGTGTGCTGTGTGTCTCTCTTGTGGAGCTGGAGCTGGTCTCTGGCTGCACCCCTCCTGGCTGGTGTCAACCGTCCAGAATCCCAAGAAGTCTTGGTTAGCAACAAAGCCTGCTTGCAGTTTGGTAGAGAATATATCTCTAGGGCCACAATTGCCTGCCCTCACCTGCCTGTCTCCAGCAGGGGATGGGCCAGTCCGCAGCAGGCTAGCTCTGCTCAT
>NW_011492234.1:0-486 GCF_000754665.1 Bison bison bison | reverse complement strand
CACTGACTCGATGGACGTGAGTCTCAGTGAACTTCGGGAGTTGGTGATGGACAGGGAGGCCTGGCGTGCTGCGATTCATGGGGTTGCAAAGCGTCAGACACGACTGATCGACTGATCTAATACATTTAACTTCACCAATGAGATTCAGTTTCAAATGCTTTCATGTTGCTGCTTAGCATGTTTTTCTTTCCATTTGTGGGACTCTCTTAAGCATTACTTGCAAGGTATGTCTGTGTGCACTCAGATGCTCAGTTGTGTCTGGCTCTTTGCAAACCCATGGACTGTTGCCTGCTAGGCTCCATTCTCCATGGGATTCTCTTGGAAATAATATTTGAGTGGGGAGCCATTTCCGCCTCCAAGGGATCTTCCTGATCCAGGGATCAAAACAGGAAGCTTGGGGCTGGTGCACTGGGATGACCCAGAGGGATGGTATGGAGAGGGAGGTGGGAGAGGGGTTCAAGATGGGGAACATGTGTACACCCGTGG
>NW_011492233.1:90344-91656 GCF_000754665.1 Bison bison bison | reverse complement strand
CTGAGCCCTAGAGTCCCAGCCCTTGACTGTGAAGTTGCAGAACAGAGTCAAACTCTAGCCCCAGACACACTGCCTCAAGGGCAAATAGGCAGTAAACAGATAAATCAGGGACCACTGAGCCCAGGACACAAGGAGAGGGCAGGCTGAAGGCAGCTCTGTGAGGACACAAAGACATGTCCAAACTCCTCTGGAAGGAAAAGACTATGTGGGTGCTGGGGGAGCAGAGCGAGCAGCAGATTTCCAGGCCAGAGGTCACTGTGGCTACGAGCTGTGGTCTGGGGATATCCAGGGCTCAGCCAGCATACCAAGAAGAGGACTGAAAAGGCAGACTTGGCAGGGCCACTGTGGCCAGGCCCAGAGGAGCAACACAGGAAGGACATCAGGGATGGCCAGACAACAGTGCTTCTAGGATGCAGGCATCATAGGAGAAACTTGGGGTGCAGGAGGGAACTCCTGGAGCCTCCCAGTAGCTCTGGGATTCTGCAGTGATTCAGGAAACCAAACTCCTACAGAGATGCTGAATATTCTCTGGGGCTGAGTTCCCTTTGGCTCAAAAAACAGACTCATGTGTTACTGATTACAAATGTGATGCAAACTTTAGCAGCCCAGGCAACAGAACTTGTACAGGTGGACTCACAAAGTAATAATCCGCTGAAAAAAAATTTCTGCCTCTTACCTCTTTGTCACTGCAACGGATGCCCATGCTATGTGATGCCAGGAGCCAGCATGGGAGTTCCCACCCATGACAAAGGTCATGCGGAGAGGCCTGATATGCAAAGGTGAGTCGGGGCTCGAGGGGCCCCCTGGATCTGCCTGAGCATCTACCCCAAAACCAGAATCGGTCTGTTTTACTATTTTATGACTTTCACCAACTACTCTGACATTAACGGGGGGCTATCCCCGATCACCTTTCTCTGAAGGAAATCAACTTAGAGCTCTAGTTAAATAGCCTCCTGGGCATATTAGGAGTGTTCCAATCCAAACCCCTCAGATGGCCCTCTAACTTGCCTGACAGGTTTATCTGGACTCCTACAGCTATGCATACGATTATTTACAGCCTCCCAACCTCAAGAGCCACGGGAAGCTTCAGATCAGATCAGTCACTCAGTCGTGTCCATCTCTTTGCCACCCCATGAATCACAGCACGCCAGGCCTCCCTGTCCATCACCAACTCCTGGAGTTCACTGAGACTCACATCCATCGAGTCAGTGATGCCATCCAGCCATCTCATCCTCTGTCATCCCCTTCTCCTCTTGCCCCCAATCCCTCCCAGCATCAGAGTCTTTTCCAATGAGTCAACTCTTCGCATGAG
>NW_011492233.1:84681-86998 GCF_000754665.1 Bison bison bison | reverse complement strand
GATGGCTGACACCTCATGATTGGAAAACAATTGATAACCTCAAACAGGGCAGAAACAACATTGTAAAAGAAAAGTTGGTAGGAATTGGTGATTATGCAACACTCGGGGATCAGATGGATCTAGACAAAGAAACTTTAGAACAGGTATCAGCCTGCGCTCTTGGAGCCTGATGATTATTGTCTCAAGAAAAGAAATCAACCTCTTCCTTTTCAAACATTAAACAAAGGCCAGGGAAGCCATATGAGGACTTTGTATCACGACTTATAGAGGGAATCAACAGAGTAATTTCTAGTACTGAGGCATCTGAAATACTGATAAAACAACTGGCATTTGAAAATGCTAATTCTACCTGCCAGGCTATTCTACATTCTATAAAAAAAAAAAAAAAATCTGGGGGAGTAGGACATTACATCAAGGCAATGTGCAGATGTAGGACCTGCAATGATGCAGGGCGTTGCTATAGCTATGGCCATAAAAGGAAATTCTTATCAACAGACAGTTCAATCCTTTTTTACAAACAAGAATAACCCGCCAAAGAGTCATTTCAGTAATCAAGGCCGGAATGCTGGCTTGTCCAAAGCCTGCTTTTCTTGCGGCCAGGAGGGGCACTTTACGCACGCCTGCCCCCAAAGAACAGCTAACTCTTATCTGCCAAATCCTGCCTCCACTGCTATGACTCTTAATCTCCCTAAGACTCCTGTCCTCGTTGTCAGAAGGGATATCACTGGGTAAAAGACTGTAGATCAAAATTCCATAAAAATGGAACCTTACTAGTTCCTGACCAGCAGTCAGGAAATGGGTTGAAGGGCCAGCCTCAGACCCCGACAGCAATTGGGGCAACATCTTTGAACCCATTTGTACCCTTCATCCCATCACAGAGCTCATCAGAGCAACCCCAGGCAGCACAGGACTGGACTTCAGTTCCACCACCTCAACAATATTAACACCAGATAGTCCTACTATAAAAATCCCTACAGGGGTTAAAGGCCCATTACCGACAGGTTTGGTAGGATTTACACTGGGCAGAAGCTCCTTAGCCATGCAAGGACTCACAATTGTTCCTGGAGTGATTGATTCAGGTTACACAGGAGAAATTCAGATTATTATCTCACCCCCAATTAAAACTATACAAATTCATAAAGGACAGAGAATAGCTCAACTTTTACTTTTGCCTTATCACACTGCCTGACAAGAGAGAGGATTCGGATCCAGTGATATGGTCTTTTGGGTGACAGAGATTACTCAGAAGCACTCTATGAAAACTATCTTGGTTAGTGGCAAGTCTATTGTGGGGCTGTTAGATACAGGAGCAGATGTTTCCTGCATTTCTGGGAAAGACTGGCCCAGTTTCTGGCCAACACATATGACTGAAAACGACTTGGTGGGAATAGGGAGAGCCACCACAGTAGTTAAGAGTGCAAAAATGTTAGATTGGCAGTTTGAGGACACCTGTGGAACTTTCCAACCCTATGTAGTTCCTTCAATCCCCTTTACTCTATGTGAGAGGGACATGCTGTCTCAATTGGGAGTGCTACTTTTTAGTCCTGATGAAAAAGTGACCTCCCAAATGCTCCATATGGGCTATGATCCATCAAAAGGATTAGGTAAGCAACAGGAAGGAATAATTGAGCCAGTCTGCCCAACCCCTCAACAGCAATGTACAGGATTGGGATATCCAAATTTATAATGTAGGCCATTGTTTTTGCTGCTGACCCCATTACATGGAAATCTCAAGACCCAGTGTGGGTAGAACAATGGCCTCTGTCTAAAGAAAATTAACTGGCAGCTAGCAGTAGCTGAGCGGGCACAGGAGGGCCTAGAGGAGCTATCCTATGTTGAAGGTCAGGAAGGGAGGTGGTGAGGAGATACCCTTCATCCAAGGTAAATAGCACCAGCTGCACTTTGCTGGAGCAGCAGTGAAGAGATACCCCACGCCCAAGGTAAGAGAAACCCAAGTAAGACTGTGTTGCAAGAGGGCATCAGAGGGCAGACACACTAAAACCATACTTACAGAAAACTAGTCAATCTAATCACACTAGGACCACAGCCTTGTCTAACTCAATGAAACTAAGCCATGCCCTTGTGGCAACACAAGACAGGCGGGTCATGGTGGAGAGATCTGACAGAATGTGGTCCACTGGAGAAGGGAATGGCAAACCACTTCAGGATTCTTGCCTTGAGAACCCCATGAGTATGAAAAGGCAAAATGATAGGATACTGAAAGAGAAACTCCCCATGTCAGTAGGTGCCCAATATGCTACTGGAGATCAGTGGAGAAATAACTCCAGAAAGAATGAAGGGATGGAACCAAAGCAAA
>NW_011492233.1:83090-84440 GCF_000754665.1 Bison bison bison | reverse complement strand
TTTTAGAACTAACACCCCAAAAAAGATATCCTTTTCATTATAGGGGACTGGAATGCAAAAGTAGGAAGTCAAGAAACACCTGGAGTAACAGGCAAATTTGGCCTTAGAATACGGAATGATGGATGGCAAAGACTCATAGAGTTTTGCCAAGAAAATGCATTGGTCATAACAAACACCCTTTTCCAACAACACAAGAGAAGACTATACACATGGACATCACCAGATGGTAAACACTGAAATCAGACTGATTATATTTTTGCAGCCAGAGATGGAGAAGCTCTATACAGTCAACCAAAACAAGACCAGGAGCTGACTGTGGCTCAGATCATGAACTCCTTATTACCAAAATCAGACATAAATTGAAGAAAGTAGGGAAAACCACTAGACCATTCAGGTATGACCTAAATCAAATCCCTTATGATTATACAGTGGAAGTGAGAAATAGATTTAAGGGACTAGATCTGCTGGATAGAGTGCCTGAGGAACTATGGATGGAGGTTCATGACATTGTACAGGAGACAGGGAACAAGACCATTCCCATGGAAAAGAAATGGAAAAAAGCAAAATGGCTGTCTGGGGAGGCCTTACAAATAGCTGTGAAAAGAAGAGAAGAAAAAAGCAAAGGAGAAAAGGAAAGATATAAGCATCTGAATGCAAAGTTCCAAAGAATAGCAAGGAGAGATAAGAAAGCCTTCCTCAACCATCAATGCAAAGAAATAGAGGAAAACAACAGAATGGAAAAGACTAGAGATCTCTTCAAGAAAATTAGAGATACCAAGGGAACATTTCATACAAAGATAGGCTCGAAAAAGGACAGAAATGGTATGGACCTAACAGAAGCAGAAGATATTAAGAAGAGGTGGCAAGAATACACAGAAGAACTGTACAAAAAAGATCTTCATGACCCAGATAATCACGATGGTGTGATCACTCACCTAGAGCCAGATATCCTGGAATGTGAAGTCAAGTGGGCCTTAGAAAGCATCACTACGAACAAAGCTAGTGGAGGTGACGGCATTCCAGTTGAGCTATTTCAAATCCTGAAAGATGATGCTGTGAAAGTGCTGCACTCAAGATGCCAGCAAATTTGGAAAACTCAGCAGTGGCCACAGGACTGGAAAAGGCCAGTTTTCATTCCAATCCCAAAGAAAGGCAACGCCAAAGAATGCTCACACTACTACACAATTGCACTCATCTCACATGCTAGTAAAGTAATGCTCAAAATTCTCCAAGCCAGGCTTCAGCAATACGTGAACCATGAACTTCCTGATGTTCAAGCTGGTTTTTCAAAAGGCAGAGGAACCAGAGATCAAATTTCCAACATCTGCTGGATCATGGAAAAAGCAAGAG
>NW_011492233.1:56115-82476 GCF_000754665.1 Bison bison bison | reverse complement strand
AAAAGTAGAGACATTACTTTGCCAACAAAGGTCTATCTAGTCAAGGCTATGGTTTTTCCTGTGGTCATGTATGGATGTGAGAGTTGGACTGTGAAGAAGGCTGAGCACCGAAGAATTGATGCTTTTGAACTGTGGTGTTGGAGAAGACTCTTGAGAGTCCCTTGGACTGCAAGGAGATCCAACCAGTCCATTCTGAAGGAGATCAGCCCTGGGATTTCTTTGGAAGGAATGATGCTAAAGCTGAAACTCCAGTACTTTGGCCACCTCATGCAAAGACTTGACTCATTGGAAAAGACTCTGATGCTGGGAGGGATTGGGGGCAAGAGGAGAAGGGGACGACAGAGGATGAGATGGCTGGATGGCATCACTGACTCGATGGACGTGAGTCTCGGTGAACTCTGGGAGTTGGTGGTGGATAGGGAGGCCTGGCATGCTGCGATTCATGGGTTTACAAAGAGTCGGACACGACTGAGCAACTGAACTGACTGAACTGAACTGAAGATGTTAATCTCTTAACAGCTGCAATTGGGACATATTGAACCCTCTAATAGCCCCTGAAACACTCCTATTTTTGTCATTAAGAAAAAATCTGGCAAGTGGCGACTTTCACAAGATCTAAAAGCGATTAATGCCACTATGGGAGACATGGGGGCCTTACAACCTGGGCTCCCTTCCCCAGTAGCCATTCCAGAGGGATATAATATTATTATAATTGATTTACAAGACTGTTTTTTCACATTCCCTTAAGTGCTGAAGATAAAAAGTGATTTGTCTTTAGTCTGCCATCAGAAAATTTTAAACAGCCTTATTTAAGGTTTCAATGGAAAGTGTTACCCCAGAGAATGAAAAATAGACCTACCTTATGTCAAAAATTTGTCAGTGCTGCTATAGAAGATATTAGGGCTAAATATGAACAAGTATATATGATTCATCACATGGATGATATTTTAATAGCTCATCCAAATAGAGCTCATTTGCAAACTGCTCTCCAAGATTTGACTCAGGCACTGTCAGCTAGAGGCTTAAAAATTGCCCCAGAGAAAACTCAAACCAATCCACCTATAACTTATTTAGGAAGGGTTATAAATTCTGAAACAGTGACTCATGCCCCTTTACAATTGAGAAAAGACCATCTTGTTATTTTAAATGATTATCAGAAACTTTTAGGTGATATTAATTGGATAAGGCCCTATTTAAAATTAACCACTGCTGAGCTAAAACCTCTTTTTAACATTCTGTACAGTGATCCTGATCCAACTTCAAAAAGGCAATTAACTGTTGAGGCTCAGGAAGCCCTAGACAAAGTAGAAAAGGCTTTATCTGATAGTTATGTAAAAAGAATTGAATTAGTAGCCGCCTGGCAATTCTTTTGCCTGGCTACCCCAACTGTACCTACAGGAATTTTATGTCAGAACACCCCCCTAGAGTGGGTCCATCTTCCTGCTCAAGCTAAAAAGGTAGTGGCTTCCTATCCGGGTTTAGTTGCTACTTTAATATTAAAGGGGAGAAAGCGGAGCATTGAGTTATTTGATAAAGAGCCATCAGAAATTGTAATTCCATATTCCATATAATAAAGAACAGCTTGATGCTCTTCTAATGTTTGATGAAAATTGGCAGATTGCTATAGGAAATTATTTTGGTCAAATTCTGCATCATTTACCTTCACATGTTTTGCTAAACTTTATATCTAAACATCTAGTTATTTTCCCTGTTAGGTGCAAACACCCCCATTCCAGGCCCTCAAATGGCCTTTACTGATGGGTCAGCTAATGGCAGAGCTTCTATAGTTACAAGAGATAAGCATAAGGTTTTACAAACACAGGAAACTTCAGCTCAAAGAGCTGAACTCACAGCTGTTATAGAGGCTTTTGTTATGTTTGCAGAGGAGAAATTTAACCTTTACTCTGACTCTCAGTATGCATCAGGCTGTTTCCACACATTGAGACTGTGGTTCCGCCCGAGAACAAAACTGCTATATTTCACTTGTTAACTAAACTACAGCAGCAAATTTGAGAATGAAACTGAGAGCATATTTTATTGGCCACATTCGAGCTCATTCTGGATTGCCTGGACCTTTAAATGCCTTAAATGACTTGTCAGATTCACTAACTAAATTTACAGTGGCTCCTGCCTTTGAAGAGGCTCAAGCCTCTCACTCACTCCGTCATCAAAATGCTAATGCCTTAAGATATCAGTTTCAGATTCCCTGTGAATCTATGCGAGAAATTGTTCACTCCTGTTCACTTTGTCCCACTACTGTAAATAATTTACCTATGGGAGTTAACCCTCATGGTCTCAGACCTAATGTACTCTGGCAGATGAATGTAACTCATGTCTCTTCATTTGGAAAATTGTCTTTTGTTCACATAACTGTAGATACTTTTTCTCATGTCATTATTGCAACTGCTCGTACTGAAGAGGCCTATAAGGATGTAGTGCAACATCTCTTTACTTGTTTTTCATATTTAGGTTTGCCAAAGGGTTTAAAAACTGATAATGCCCCTACTTATACTTCTAAGCCTTTCCAAGATTTTTGTATAAAGTTTCATATAAAACACAATACAGGCATCCCTATAATCCACAAGGACAAGCTATAGTAGAAAGGGCACATCAAACTTTAAAAATTCAAATTCAAAAATTACAGGAAGGGGAATTTAAATATAGTTCCCCCCATCAGATCCTGCAGCATGCTCTCTTTGTAATAAACAACCTGAATGTTGATTCATCCGGAGCCACTGCAATGCTTCATCACTGGTGTCCCGAACAACAAAATAAAAAGCCATTGGTGAAGTGGAAGGACCTCCTCTCTGGACAATGGAGGGGTCCCGACCCATTATTAACTAGCGGCCAAGGATATGCTTGTGTTTTTCCACAGGACATAGATTCTCCAATTTGGATCCCGGACAGACTGATTCGTCATGTCACAGCCCCCCAGGCACCTGGTCCTTCCACTGCCGCGACCACAAAAAAGAAAGGGACCTCCTCTACCTCCACTCCCTCTGCCAACACGGGAAGCCCAGCTGATCTTGAGACGAATGACACAAGAGATCCCGGATGAACAGGAAGAGGAACCACCCACCAGACAGAGGTCACAACTCCGTATAAGAGATACTATTCCCCCTAATTCTTTACCCCACAGGAAATCACTGGGATGTCCTACGCAGGCCACTCAACAAGCCTCTATACCTACCTGGGGACAGATTAAGACACTCTGTCACCAGGAACAAGGGATAGCTTCCCTGCAGGTCTCTCCAGCCTCTCCAGAGAGAGTGTTTATTGCTATGCTTGCCTTACTATCTTGCCAGGTAAACGCCTCCTCCTCCACTGCAGAAAAGCATTGTGTATACTTCCCAGATCCTCCTACCTTTAAAGTAGTTACTTGGAACAGTGACCCTATACGGGTCCACACAAACCAGCCTCGTTTATTGGGAGGATCATATGCTTCCTATACAAAGAATGAATACCCTATTGATTTAAATTATACCTTTAGGGGATTAACAGATGATCTTCCTATTTGTTTTAACTTCCCTTCTCATACAGGAAGCTTTATTACTCCTACCAAAGTAGGATGTATTGGAGCCTCTAAAAAAGCAATTATAACAGATTCTCCATTCTTAACATTTCGCTCAGTTTGGATATTACTGGCTCGAATGCCCGGGGTCCTTGACCCTTATAAATCCCTGCATGTTTATGCTCCACCAGAATATCCAAATTGTCGTCGTGTTGCCCCTACAGATGCCATATGGAACACTATAGATCGTCGTTCAGGGTATCCGATTTGGAAATATTGTATTTATAATTCTAGAATTGACTACAGAATACCAAAAGGAGGAAATTCCATTCAGGACTGGAGCAACCCGGATCCAGGTCAGGATCCAAGGATTCATCATAAATTTACAAGGAGATTTGAAAATTGGAAAGCATATTTAATTCCTTGGCCATTACACGCCACTAGATGGCATCGTAATCAATTCGTTCCTCCTATGCTGTCTTATACAGCTAAGGGCAGAACTTATTGGCAACCAGAAATTTGGAGGGCCGTTACCGCTACTGCCCCTATTACCTTAACCCGGCCAGAAAATATTTCTACTTATTCTATTTTAGCTTGTCTACCCTCGCCTTACGTTTTTCTCTTCGCTAATGACTCCAAGAGACTTAATATACACATGAATTATACGGGTGGACCTAATATAGTAACTTGTGAACAATGTATGCTCTCATCTTGTTTGACCCCTCAATATAATGTTTGCTCTTTTGTGGTGTTGCAACGCCCCGCATTAGTATGATAATTATGGTTTTGCTGTATTACAACAACTACAAGATTTAATGTGATCACGACAGTTTGTGGGCTTACTTATCCTGGGAATAACAGCTTTAATAACTGCAATTACTTCTGTTACTATGGCAGCAATATCATTGACTCAACAAGTACATACTGCTCAATATGTTGATACTATGTCCAAAAATGTCTCTTTAATATTGGCAACACAGGAAGCTAGAGATGAGGATAGATGCCCTAGAGGAAGCAATAATGCATATTCGAACTGAATTGCAGGCTTTAAAAGTGAGATTGGCACTGTCCTGTCATGCCGACTACCTGTGGATTTGTGTAACACCCCTGAAAGTAAACGAGACAGATTATAACTGGGAAAAAATTAAAAATCATATTTCAGGTGTCTGGAACAGCTCTGACATTAGTTTAGATTTAGGGAAACTTCACAATCAAATAACAACCATGGAACACTCCCAATTAGATTTTACTGCCGCAGGAGTAGTAAGTGACTTCTTCCACACATTCTCTAACTTCATTTCAGGAAAGAACTTTCTATCTACTATTTTTAGCTATGCTGCTGTGGTTGTTTTAATTCTGCTTCTCGTAATTATTCTTCCTTGTATTGTCAGAACTCTTTGACAGAGCACTCAGAAGCTCGCGACTGAATTGCATCTGGCTGTCTTAAGGAATAAAAAAGAGGGAGATGCCGGGAGCCAGCATGGGAGTTCCCACCCATGACAAAGGTCATGCGGAGAGGCCTGATATGCAAAGGCGAGTCAGGGTTCGAGGGGCCCCCTGGATCTGCCTGAGCATCTACCCCAAAACCAGAGTCTGCCTATTTTACTATTTTATGACTTTCACCAACTCCTCGGACATTAACAGGGGGCTATCCCCGTTCACCTTTCTCTGAAGGACATCAACTTAGAGCTCTAGTCAATTAGCCTCCTGGGCATATTAGGAGTGTTTCAATCCAAACCCCTCAGATGGCCCTCTAACTTGCCTGACAGGTTTATCTGGACTCCTACAGCTACGCATACAATTGTTTACAGCCTCCCAACCGAGAGGCATGGGAAGCTTGAGATATTCAAATAGTATAGAGCCTCTCGGGGAGTTAGAAACTATTAGAATAGAACTAGTAGAGGATTTTATTGTTGAGCCAATCCTTGCTGCCAAGTTTCCACATCCCCTGTATTGTGTCCTTGGGAGTATATTAATTTAGTTGGTATATAGAAAAAATAAGTAGTGGCCTTGGTGTTAACAACTTTAGACCCTTAAGATAATAAATTCTTCCCTTGTTGTAAGCCCACTGCACCTTTGCCCTATAGGAATGCAACTTTAACACTTTCAGAGGATGGCGCCAAACTTTAAAATAATTACTCTTAGAAAAAAACAAGTTTTCTGGTTAACTAACCTTTATTGGAACAAAGAGTCATAAAATGTTAATAGGCCTTCTGGCCAGAAGATGATGTAAATCGCCTAAAGCATTTGTATATGATAAGTTTGCAGAAAAGAAAGCCTTGTCTTGATAAGGATCAAAGACCGCTGACTTTGCATGATTTTACACCCCCTATTATCCTCTATGCACAACTTAAGGTATGTAAGCTCCCTTTGAAAATAAAGCTACGGGCCTTGCTCATCAGGCTTGGTCTCCCCGTGTCGTTCTTCCTTCCTTTTCTCTCCTTTTCTTCTCTGTTCTTCCTTCAGGATGACTGATTTGGAGCGTGGGGGCTCTCTGAGACCACTTACCTGCCTGGGCTTCTAAGACCCACTCAAGAAGGTGCCTAAGGTGGGGCACCTTCAGCTATTGGAGAGGGTGCCTGCAGCCTCCATGGTCAGAGCAAGTTCGGGTGTCACGCACTTTATTGGTTTCCCAGGTAAACCAGTCAGGTCAAGCTTCTGTCTCTCCCCTTTGCTGTCCTTTCACCAACACCATCCTCCTGAGGATATCCTTGGATCCAACTGGGGCTGGACCCCGGGAATGTGAGGTCACACCATTTGTTATTCTGTCACTCAGTTGTGTCCTAATGTTTGCAACATGGACTGCGTCACGCCAGGCTTCTCTGTCCTTCACCATCCCAGAGTTTGCTCAAACTCATGTCCATTGAGTCCGTAATGCCATCCAACAGTCTCATCCTCTGTCATCCCCTTCTTTTCCTGCCTTCAATCTTTCCCAGCATCAGGATCTTTTCCAAAAAGTCAGCTCCTTGCCTTAGGTAGCCAAAGTACTGGAGCTTCAGCTTCAGCATCAGCCCTTTCAATGAGTATTCAGGGTTGATTTCCTTCAGGATTGACTGTTTTGATCTCTTTGCTGTCCAAGGGACTCTAAAGGGTCTTCTCCAGCACCACAGAATCTGGTGGTTTGCATATTTCACAGTCCTTAGAGATAAAAGATTGGTGTGATTCCAGTGCTGGAAAAAAAATACCAAAGGAACTGGGTAGGGGGTCAGACATTTCTCCAGCAGAGTCAGCAGATCCCAGCCCTAAACACCCCCACCCCCCAACCCTGAGTCCCAGGTATAACCTGTACTTCTACCATTTCATTTTGCATTTTAAAATATTGCTTTCAAAGTGACAGTTGTAAATCACAAGTCATTTTGTCTAATTCTATGGTCTTTCTTTAACTAAACCTCAAATCTCACTGTGGCTGGAGAGATCTTCCACACACGTGGCATGATTCATACATACCCAGTGTGTTTCCTCTTGGACTGGAAATGATGGGGCTGATTTCTTGAGAGAGAACATGTGGATTTTGAATGCTGGTGAATATATGAGTATGTGTACATGTGTATGAGCAGGTGTGAATGCCTAAGAGAGAGTGTGAGTGTGTTTTTGTAAGCAGCGTTTGGCAGGAAATGAGGTAGGAGGTAGAAGGGCCCCTGGGCAGAGCAGTTGGAGTCTTTCAAACAGAGTAAATTGGAGTTCTATTCTCCCTGACACTCTAAGGACAGAGTTAATGGCAGGGACTGAGAGATAGGAGGACCACATATATCAATCCTGAGGTCATGGAAGCCTCCCTATCTGCACATGTGCAGTAAAGCTCCTTGCATCTCAAAAAGGGAGGGGTGCCACCCCATAATAAGTGTGGACATGTTCCCACAGGCCTCCGCACTGGAATCCATCTTGGCATAAAGTTTCACACGCATGTTGGGGAGGGTCCTAGGTCAGGTCAGGTGTGGAAAAAGAAACCAGATAATTGTTCAAAGGTAAACAAAGACCCAGAAGGACTGCCCTATATAAATGATTTAACCACCTCTTCATTGCACTCTTCCTCTTCAGGGAAGACGCTCAAACCCTTTCTCTCCTGGTCTGTATCTCTGCCTTGCTTCTGTCTTAAACAAACTGTGTCTTTGATAATAAATTTTGTACCTGTTTTTGCAGGCTTTGCCTCTTAGAGAAATTTATTTTTCAAGCAGAGCAAGAGCCCAGGCTACTTTGCTTCCACACTCGAGACCCCGGTACTCCTGACTTTCCTCCATGCCTTGCGCATGCGTGTATGTATGTGCTAAGTTGCTTCAGTTGTGTCCAGCTCTTTGCAACCCCATGGGCTGTGGCCCACTAGGCTTTTCTGTCCATGGGATTCTCCAGGCTAGAATACTGGAGTGGGTTTCTGTACCCTCCTCCAGGGGATCTTCCCAACCCAGGGTTTGAACCTGAGTCAAGACCACCCTCTGCCATCTCTCTAAGAGCAGAAGGTGGTCTTTGCAGGAAAGAGCTATCTGCAGGAGATACCTTTGGTCTGGTCACTAACCTTTAACCAGGCACCCTCTCTCCATGCTCTACTCATATCCTGCCCTACCGCACTTTTCAAATCTTTTGATCATACAATATCTTGCCTATACTCTTGGTTCTTTTCTTAGATCAACGAAGTAGAAATGAAGAATAAGTAACTAACAGATGACCAGATCTGTTCCTTTGCTTCCCCTTCAGTAATATCTAGAACAAACTGTGTGAACAAGACAACTTTGAAAGGAAGATCACAAGAAGTCCACATGCCTGAACACAATGGGGAATGGTGACCACTCTGACCCCCATCTCAATGATTAACTTACTTCCTTTTTGCCTTTAAAAACTTTCATGGCCTAAGAGAATCTTCATTTGGGGGGAGGGGGGGATACTGAGTCCACCATCTCCCCAGATAGCTGGCATCATGATTAAAAGCATTCTTCCTTTCTATCAACATTTGCCTCTCTCTTGGGTATTGATTTTCCAGCAGTAAGGAGTCAGACCTGAGTTGGGTAACGTTTTCTCTTCCATGCTTAGGAATTCAGGCAGGCTTTCCATCTCCCCCTCTACCCACAGACACTAATAACTCCACAGCTGGAGAAGTCACTCCTCAGCCAAGCACTGTGAATAACTCATTGATGGAAAGAAGAACAAATGGGCAGTGGAGTTCCTTCCTTGGGTGCTGGGACAGAGCCAGATGGTCAGGCCCTGCAGGGGCTGGGGCAGGACAATCATGGGCTCAAAGCCAAAGGCCTGAATCCAGATGTTCCCTCACAGGCCTGTGCAATCCTTACAATTCCTCTAAAAGTGAGAGCCACCACATTCTGAAAAGCAGAAAATGTGCCAGTGATCCATCTCCTAAACTTCACAGTAACCCAGGTAGCAGGAAGAGGAACCTCAGGGAAGTCACTGATTTAATTATTGCTTTGTTTGTTCTGGGAAGGCTTTCTGCATTCACTGAAAAGAAAGAAACTAAATGTAGGTGGGGGAAGAGGCAATAGGAAAATGACCGACAGTAAAAAAGTGAAATGGAGATAAGAGCATATGAAGAAACATTACTGTCTTGTTGAAAGATAACCATGGCCAGCAGGCTCAACAAAGAGATGACCTGCTAGTGCTGCCTGAAGCGAAGGTAAAGCTTATGGCCCATGCTGACAGAGGATTTTGGTGGCAGTCCAGAGGCAAGATGATGGATATTCTCTATCTGAGCTTCAGGAAACACCTTCCGCCCCATGGCTCCTCTCTGCACACAGACCCTGCAAGATGCCCCAGCGAACCTACACTGCAGAAGACATGAAATGAGTCAGTAGACTTTTGGGTGGGACAGCAGTTTGAGCACTACCTTAGTCTGGGCTTGGTCTCCTGGCCGGTGGCCTCACAATGTGCAAGGGCTGGGGAATATCACATGAACTTCAAGATGAAGCACAAGCTAAACTTCTTCAGTCATGTCTGACTTATTGCAACCCCATGGACTGTAGGCCGCCTGGTTACTCTGTCCATAGGATTCTCCATGCAAGAATACTGGTGTGGGTTGCCATTCCCTTCTCCAGGGGATCTTCTGACCCCAAGAATTGAACCCACAACTCCTGTGAGTTCTGCATTGCAGGCAGATTCTTTACCACTGAGCCACCACAGACCTGGGCTGAACCCCAGCTCCAGTGCTATTGATGGAAAAGGATTCAACCTAGAACCTCTGCTCCACATCTCTAGGATACAACAGTAGTTTTGCCTGTGATGTCTTCCAGTAGCTCAAAAAATAGTCCTTTCCATATGCATTTTCCATTATAAAGAGGCAAGTTTCCACGAGGGAATGGCATGTGGGGCCAAGGGAGCCCCATGCCTGTTAGGAAATCTGTCTGGCTGGTAAAAACACTGAGAGAAAATGGAGCATGTTGTTGGGGCATCTTCAGGCCCCCTAGGCATATCTTGTTCATCTCTTCCACCTCCCTGAAGCCGATGATTCAGACGACTCCCCCAATCCTTCATTTATTCAACAAGGATTTTTGAGCTTCTACCCCATGCCAGGTGCTAGGAACACAGCAGTGAAGAAGGCCCTGAAGTCCTGTCCTGTGAGCTCTATAGTGTGGTCTTATCCCCAATTCCCAGCCCACTTCCCCATTTGTGTTAGCCCATCTCCTGAACTGCCTTCTCCCATCACTACAAATCAGAAACCCACCTTTCCCTCAAGACCAACTTCAAATGGACCAGCTTCTGTGCAAAGTCCTCCCTGACTGTCCCATTGGAAGGGATCTCTCACCCTGCCATCTCAAAAAGACATTTTTTCTGCCCCTTTTTCATGGCTTTTAGCATTGGGGCATTTTCTTTTTTTTTAATTTAAAATGAGTCAGCTTCTCCCATGATAGCACCTTATAAAATTATTTGTCCAGCTCATCCCTTGCCCACATCTCAGTCTCCCTCTATCTAGTAAACTACTGCTTCCAGAGGACTCCAGGGATTGATCAACAAGTTTGATGTGAAGAAAAGATAAGTGGAAGTCCCTGTCCCAATACACAGCCCACAATGGACCACCTTGTATTGGGGGCTGGATAACAGATATATTAACATAGAAATATGTTTCCCCAAAAGAACCCATTAAGATGGGAATATTAATTTACAGCCTTCTGATCCCTCATCACAACTGTAGTTAAATAATTCCTGGTGATGACTTTGCTAAGTTTTCAAAGATTCTATTTTGGTGGTGGGTGCACATCAGGGGCAGAGCTGAGCTAGCATTCCATAATCCACAGAACATATCTATATCTTTATTAGTATTTATTTATATTTATATTTCTAGGTGTTACATATAACATGTATATAGTTGTATATTACATGTCTATAGACATGTCTATAGACATGTATATAACAAGTCTATATCTATATTAGTATTTATTTATATTTCTAGGTGTTCCTTAGAAATATAGGAAATATAGATAGCTCCCACTTATCTCTTACTCCCATTCTCATTCCTCAAATGCATTCAACGAATTTTGATATATGTCCTTAAATATGCACAGATCTTTATAAAAGATATAGTACCATTTTATATCTGTATATACATATATCTATGTAAATTACATGAGTTATATTAGCCTTTTATATCTGTATATACATATATCTATGTACATTACATGAGTTATATTAGCCTTTAAACTTCATTCTGTTTCTTCTTATATTTTCACTTGACCATAAGTTTTGAATTTACATCATTTCACTCTATGCAGGCAATGGCACCCCACTCCAGTACTCTTGCCTGGAAAATCCCATGGACAGAGGAGCCTGGAAGGCTGCAGTCCATGGGGCACTGAGGGTCAGACATGACTGAGCGACTTCACTTTCACTTTTCACTTTCATGCATTGGAGAAGGAAATGGCAACCCACTCCAGTGTTCTTGCCTGGAGAATCCCAGGGACAGCAGAGCCTGGTGGGCTGCAGTCTATGGGGTCGCACAGAGTCAGACACAACTGAAGTGACTTAGCAGCAGCACTCTATGCACATCTAGATTACAGCTTCTCAATGCTGTTGTTGACTGTTATTTCACAGCTATCTTCCTCCTTATTTTATTTCCAGCGCCATATAGTGGACACCAAGTTGCCCCTATTTCAGTCCATCATAAATGAAAAGACACATGATCTCCCAACAGGCCATCAAAGATTCTCTGAGGCACTTAGCAAGAGTTGGGTTGCTATTCTTAGGGCACATGCTCTAAATTTCACCAAGTCCTGTGGGATGTTCACACACTTCACACTCCAGAGTTCCTGTCTACCCACATCCTTATCAACACTTGATCTTGCCTCTTATCTAATTGTAGCTATTCTGTTGGATGTGAAGTAGTTTCTTGTATTGATTCTAACTTGCACTGTGAACATCTCTTCATGGGTTTGTTAGTCTTTGGTGTTTCCATGTGTATGAATTGCCTGCTCACTTCTTTCACTTATTTTTCTACTGGAATGTCCCTTCTTTTCCTTGTACTTTGAAGGAATTCCTATTGTCTTTTCCCACACCTATTGGCTTTCACTACTATTACTCTCATTGAACAGAAACCCCTAATTTAGAGGTAATGAAAAGTTCATTTGCTTTATGGTTATTATTTGACAACTTCATTCAAGTAGTTATTTGCTTTACCCTGCTGGCCTCCAAGCATTAGAGCCATGGCAGTTTTGTGTTCCCAGTATGTATAACAGTGCTTGTTACACCAGTTCATGAATAAATGTTTGGGAATGAATGAGGCCAGCACCTGGCTCAGTGTAAGTATTTGATAAATAGAAGATATTATTTTTAACAAATGAGGTGTTTCCCAAGCAAAGATTCTAAAGAAATATAATGAAGCAATCTTCTTCAGAGAGAAAATCAAAACAAGACAAACAAAAGCTAAATTACCAGTGAAGCTCAGTAAATAGGAAGGGTTTCCTCTTTTGCTTAAGAGGTTTGAATGATTTTCTTTAGTGTAGGAAGGCTCTGTGAGGAGTAGATACAGATTTCTGACTTGAAAACAGCATTGTCACAAAAGACTTTTGATTTTAGTTGGTTTTGCTTTCATTTTAGTTGGTTTTGCTTGTTTGTTTTGACTTGGTTTGATTTGAAATAGAAGTGTTACAGTTATGCTTGAGTAATGTGGAAATTCAGGATAATGTTTTATGTCCCAGTGATTTCAGCACTATGGATTCTTGTTGGAATCCACTTAGAATATATGATTAGCCCCCCTAATTTGATAATAACATCCCATGGATATAGCACTGCCTTCTCTAGATTCTTTGAGAGTCACCTGTGAAGTCTCATACATCACGGCTGAATTGCCACATGTCTAAAGTTTTATAGCAGGAAAAAGAATTGCATCTATAACAGCTTCAAGGAATACAGCCCTGTACACAAGTTCCCTTAACCGGGTGGGACACCCACAGCTTTTCTCCCTATTATCTGGAAACTGTCTGAAGTCAAAAATGGACATAAATGTGGGACACAGGTCAAGTCAGTGAAGATTATGATTCTCAAGGTCAGTTCCAGTACAACAGTGTGAAGCACTCCACTGAACTGCTCCCTAGTAAAAATAATGCAGATTATTTTTTTAATATATTCATGTAAAGCCTCTAAAAATGATCTTAAGGACAAAAAGCAAATGAAGAATTATATATTCAAGAAAATCTACACAATTTGGTTAGGGGGTCTGTGGTGTTTCAACCTAGACAATTCCCTTCCTCCCTTTTCCAAGTTCAGCAAAACAAAGACTCCACTCCAGACTACTTGCAGCCAAGAACCCAGGGCTCCCTCTCCCCAGCTCCCTGCTAGAGGGCTTTCTTCCTTGGAGAAGCTGAACATCAATATTTCTTATCTTGCCCCCAACTACCTGTTGCTGAATGATACCTCATAGTGGTTTTGATTTGCATTTCTCTGATAATTAGTGATGTTGAGCATCTTTTCATGTGTTTGTTAGCCATCTGTATGGAGCCTATTATACAGAGTGAAGTAAGCCAGGAAGAAAAACACTAATACAGTATACTAATGCATATATATGGAATTTAGAAAGATGGTAATGACAACTCTGTATACAAGACAGCAAAAGAGACACAGATGTATAGAACAGTATTTTGGACTCTGTGGGGTGGGGGTGGGGGGATGATTTGGGAGAATGGCATTAAAACATGTGTAATATCATATAAAAATAAATCGCCAGTCCAGGTTCGATGCAGGATACAGGAAGCTTGGGGCTGGTGCACTGGGA
The DNA here is from genome assembly GCF_000754665.1 of Bison bison bison. Classification (NCBI taxonomy): domain Eukaryota; kingdom Metazoa; phylum Chordata; class Mammalia; order Artiodactyla; family Bovidae; genus Bison; species Bison bison. Next base: position 68,764 of record NW_011492233.1, on the reverse strand, counting down.
TGACCCAGAGGGATGCTATGGGGAGGAAAGTGGGAGGGGGGTTCGGGATGGGGAACACATGTACAGCCGTGGCAGATGCATATTGATGTATGGCAAAACCAATACAATATTGTAAAGTAAAAAATAATAATAATAAAATAATAATAAATTAAAAATAAATTAATTAAAAAAATAAAATAAAATCAATGCAAGACTGAAAAAAAAAAAAAAAGCCACAGAGAATAGACTTATGGACATGGAGAGAGGGGAGGAGAGGGTGAGATATATGGAAAAAGTAACATGGAAACTTAAATTACCATATGTAAAATAGATAACCAAAGGGAATTTGCTGTATGGCTCATGAAACTCTGTATCAACCTAGGGTGGTGGGATGGGAAGGGAGATGAGATGGAGGTTCAGAAGGGAAGGGATTGCTGATTTGTGTTGAGGTTTGCCAGAAAACAGCAAAATTCTGTAAAGCAATTATCCTTCAATTAATTTTTTTTTAATTTTTAAAAAAAGGAGCCACAGTTTGATTGGTTCAGTTTCAAGGTTAATTTATGCCCTAGGGAATTGTTCAAATGAAGACATACAAATGACCAATAAGCACATGAAAAGATGCTTAACATCATTAGTCATCAGGAAAATGTAAATGAAGACAATAATAAATATCACTTCACACCCACTAGGTGGCTAGAATATAACAGTCAGATAATAACAAGTGTTGGTGAAGGTGTGAAGAAATTTAATATTCATACACTAGTGGTGGGAATGTAAGATAATCCAGCTGTCTTAGTAAACAGTGTGAAAGTTCCTCAAACAATTAAACCTGGAGCTACCCAATGACTGAGAAAGTCCACTAGTAGGTGTATACTCAAAAAGAAGAAAATGAATGTTCACATAAAAACTTGTACCCAAATGTTTACAGCAGCATTATCTATAATAACCAAAATGTATAAACAACTCAAATATATATTACCTGATGATGGATAACAAAATATGGTCTAATCTGAAACCATAAAACTTTTAGAAGAAAACATGAAAAATACACTCTTTGGTATCAGTCTTAGTAATATTTTTCTGGATATGTCTCCTCAGGCAAGGGTGGTGGTGGTTTAGTCACTAAGTCCTGTCCAACTCTTGCAAACACGTGGACTATAGCCTGCCAGGCTCCTCTGTCCATAGGATTCTCCAAGCAAGAATACTGGAATAGGTGGCTTTTAACAAATGAAAAAATAAGCAAATGAGCACTCACTTCGGCAGCACATATACCAATAAATTGGAACAATACAGAGAAGATTAGCATGGCTCCTGTGCAAAGAGGACATGCAAATTCGTGAAGCATTCTATATATTTCATCACTATTCACAATAGTCAGGACGTGGAAGCAACCTAAATGCCCATCAACAGATGAATGGATAAGGAAGTTGTAGTGCATATATACAGTGGAATAATACTCAGCTGTAAAAAAGGAGTAAGTGTGAATCAGTTGAACTAAGGTGGATGAACCTAGAGCCTGCCATACAGAGTGAGTAAGAAAGAGAAAAACAAGTGTCATATAATAAGGCATATGTATGGAATATAGAAAAATGGTACTGATGAACCTATTTGCAAGGAAGAAATGGAGATACAGGTGTAGAGAACAGACTTATGGGCACAGTAGGGGAAGGGGAGAGTTGGATGAATTGAGAAAGTATCATTGACATATAATTACAACTGATTCATGTTATTGTATGGCAGAAACCAACCCAACATTATAAAGCAATTATCCTCCAATTAAAAAATAAATTGAAAAGGAAGTAAATAAGACTACATCAACTAGAGAGCTTTTGCACAGCAAAGAAAACTATCATCAAAATGAAAAGACAGCCTAGTCAATGGGAGAAGACATTTGCAAATCATATATCTGATAAGGGATAAATATCCAAAATATATTTTTAAAAGCTAGTACAACTCAACATCAAAACACACACACACACACACACACACACACACACACACACACATCTTGATTTTAAGAATGAACAAAGAATCTGAATAGACCTTTTTCCAAAGAAGACATAAAGATGGCCAACAAGCACATGAAATGTTCAACAGCACTACTTATTACGGGAAATGCAAATCAGAACCACAACCTCATACCTGTCAGAATGGCTATTTTTGGAAAAACCAGAATATAATAAATGTTGGTAAGGATGGGGAGAGAAGGGAGCCCTCATACACTATTCATGGGAATATAAATTGGAGCAGTCACTATAGTAAACAGTACAATTTTTCCTTGAAAAAATAAAAATAGAACTACCATAGGAACCAGCCATTCCACTGACTCCTTTACCCAAAGAAAGTGAAAATAATTTGAAAAGAATATGCATCCTTATGTCCATTACAACATTTTTTACAAGAACCAAAATATGGAAGTAGTTTAAGTGTCCATTAATAGATGAATGGATAAAGAATATTACTCAGCCACAAAGAATGAAATCTTGGCATTTGTGACAACATGGATAGACCTAGAGGATGTGCAAAGTGAAATGAGTCAAGCAAAGAAAAAGTACCATATGGTTTTATTTCTATGTGGAATGTAAAAAATAATGAGCAAATATAACAAATCAGAAACAGACTTATAGATACAGAGAACAAACAGGTGGTTGCCAGAGCAGGGAGTGGGGGGAGGGAAGTGAATGGATGACAGAAATATGTGAGTGGGATTAGGAGAGACAGACTTCAAGTTACAAAATAAATGAGTCACATGGATGAAATATACAGCATGGGCAATAGTCATTAATGATGCAATATCTTTGTATGGTAGCAGATGGTAACTAGACTTATCATGGTGAACATTTTGTAATATTTAAAAATACTGAATCACCATGTGTTCTAGGAACTAACATTGTATTGTAGGCCAATTATATTTCAAAAATAAACAAACTCATAGAAAAAGAGATCCGATTTGTGGTTTCAGAAACAGAGGTAGGACTATTGGATAGTGAAGTGAAAGTCACTCAGTCGTGTCCGACTCTTTGTGACCCCACAGACTATACAGTCCATGAAATTCTCCAGGCCAGAATACTGGCATGGGTAACCTTTCCCTTCTCCAGGGGATCTTCCCAACCCAGAGATTGAACCCAGGTCTCCCGCATTGCAGACAGATTCTTTACCACCTGAGCCACAAGGGAAGCCCAAGAATATTGGAATGGGTAGCCTATCCCTTCTCCAGGGGATCTTCCCTACCCAGCAATTAAACCGGGGTCTCCTGCATTGCAGGAGAATTGGATGAAGGTGGTCAAAAGGTAAGAATAGTTATAAGATGAATAAGTACTGGGGATATAATATACAACATGATTAAAATAATTAACACAGTTGTACTTTTCATGTTATATATGAAAGTTATGATAGCAAATCCTGAGAGTTCTTTTCACAAGGAAAAAAGCAGTTTTTTCTTTTTCTTTTCTTTTATATCTATATGAGATGATGGATATTCACTAAGCTTATTGTGATACTCATTTCATGATGTATGTAAGTCAAATCATTATGCTTTTCACCTTAAACTTATAAAGTGTTATATGTCAATTATATCTCAATAAAACTGGAATAAAAAATAAAAATACATTTTTAAAATACTTTAATGTGGTCTATCCATAAAATGGTATATTTTTTGGCCATAATAAAAATGTAGTACCAATAGATGCTATATCATAGATAAACCTTGAAAGCATGCTAAGTTAAACAGTCACAAAAGACTACATATTATGTGATTTCATTCATATGAATAGCCCAGAATACAGAAATCTGAAGAGATCAAAAGTAAAATAGTAGTTGTTTAGGGCTGGGAGATGGGAATGGGAAGATAGGAGTATGGTAGCTAACAGGTACAGGATTTCTTTCTAAGGTGATGAAAATACTCTAAAGTTAACCACAGTAATGGTTTGCACATCTATGAATGTACCAAAAACCAATGAATTGTACTTAAATGGGTGAATTTTATGGCATGTGAATTATATCTCAATAAAACTCTCAAAAAGAAAGCCTTGAGGTGTTTCCACAAGTATACACACAGAGCAGAACCTGGTAAGGTTGAGCTCAGAAGATTTCTACTGTAACTTTCAAGTAATAAACTGAGGTATGGCTGAGTCTACAGCATGTTACCACTGTGTTCAAATATGAGGATGTGCCTGCATTTGTTTGTTTAGAGTATCTCCACATGGATGTATAAGAAAGACACTGGCAACACACATGTCTCTGAAAGGGGAGTTTCATGGTTTGCAGACCAGAATGAGAAGAGGTACTCATTTTTCAGTCTACCCTTTGCATATTTGTATTTGAAAGTGCATATTCAAAAGAGTGGTAGCTCAGATGGTAAAAATCCACCTGTAATGCAGGAGACTCTGGTTTGATTCCTGGGTCAGGAAGATCACCTGGAGAAAGGATAGGCTACCCACTCCAGTATTCTTGGGCTTCCCTGGTGGATCAGATGGTAAAGAATCGCTTACAATGCAAGAGACCTGGGTTCAATCTCTGGGTGGGAAGATCCCCCTGGAGGAGGGCATGGCAACCCACTCCAGTATTCTTGCCTGGAGAATCTTATGGACAGAGGAGACTGGTGGGCTACAGTCCATGGGGTCACAAAGAGTGGGACACGACTAAGCAACTGAGCACAGCACAGCACAACACATTCAAAAGAGTAATGAAATTATAATAAATAAAATTCAGTGGCTCCTTGTGGTATTCACAGTGAAACCACATTTGCAAACTGGCGTAAAAGTCCTTTCATGATCTTGATTCTACCCTGTCTTCAACTTCTCCCCAGCACATCTTCTCTTCCATTCCCAGCCTTGGACACCTCTTAGCTTTGTCTTCGGAATATACCCACTCCTTCAATCTCATCTCCCCTTGGCCTTAACTATACAAGCACTCTGAGAAGACTCTCCTGACCTGCCAGACTGTATCAGATGTCTGTCTCTGAGCTCTAACATCTCTCTGTGCCCTAATTCATCAAAACTGGCTGGGAGCAACCAGGCACAGAGCACAGGGCCTGGAGCACAGGAACAATTAATTACTGTGTGTCAATGAACGAGTGAGTGAGAGAATGAGTAAGTGAGTGAGTGAAAAAGTGAGTGAAGGGAGAGGAGTGGAAACCTCTTAGGACCCACTCCCACAGAAATAACTAGCAGATACATTGAACTGAACAGTCCCCATGTGTCTAGCAATGTATTAACACCAGCTTCTGAATGAGCCCCCCAAAGAGAATACCTTAATCTGTGTCCATATTGAGGGTTAGCAAATTCACAGAAACAGCCCAAAACTACACAGCATCAGCATTTCATCACAGACGCGTCTTCTTACACACTTTGCTAACATGCCCATGAAGGTAGCATTCAACTCAACTAACATACTCACGAAGGTACCATTCAACAGGTGAGGATCATACAGAGAGGTGAAATGACCTGCTCAAAGAGGTGTATCTGGGATTCAGAGCTGACTCCAAAGCTCAGACTCTTTCTGCTCTACCATGCTGCCTTCCAAAAGCTCCTCAACCCCTTAAAGAAGGAAATTAACAGCTTTTAAGGGATTTTCCTTTGGTTTTTTTTGGGTCCTCTTCACCAAATTTTTGAATCCTTTTTCAAAACATCTGTGTACATCTTTTATCATTTGGACTGACAGAGGTTTAGAATTTTATTTCCTTGATTATTTCAGTCCTTTAAAATTCTAGATGGAGAATTTTCTGATAAAAATATCAAAAAATGAAAAAACTCTACTAACCAAGTTGTCAGGTAGTCAGTTCAGTCATTCAGTCATGTCCAACTCTTTGCGACTCCATGGACTGCAGCATGCCAGGCTTCCCTGTCCATCATCAACACCCGGAGGCTGCTTAAACTCATTTTCACTGAGTTGGTGATGCCATCCAACCATCTTGTCCTCTGTCATCCCCTTCTCCTCCTGCCTTCAATCTTTCCCAGCATCAGGATCTCTTCCGGTGAGTCAGCTCTTCACATCAGGTGGCCAAAGTATTGGAGCTTCAACTTCAGCATCAGTCCTTCCAATGAATATTCAGGACTGATTTCCTTTAGGATGAACTGGTTTGATTTCCTTGCAGTCCAAGGGATTCTCAAGAGGCTTCTCCAGCATCACAGTTCAAAAGTACCAGCTATTTGGTGCTCAGTCTTCTTTATGATTCAAATTTCACATCCAAACATGACTACTGAAAAAAACTGTAGCTTTAACTAGACAGATCCTTGTTGGCAAAGTAATGTTTCTGCTTTTTAATATGATGCCTAGGTATGTCATAACTTTTCTTCCAAGGAGCAAGCATCTTTTAATTTCATGGCTGCAGTCACCACCTGCAGTGATTTTGGAGCCCAGAAAAATAAAGTCTGACACTGTTTTCATTGTTTCCCCATCTATTTGCCATGAAGCGATGGGGCCAGATGCCATGATCTTTGTTTTCTGAATGTTGAGTTTTAAAACACCCTTTTCACTCTCCTCTTTCACTTTCATCAAGAGACTCTTTGGTTCTTCTTTGCTTTGTGCCATAAGGGTGATGTCATCTGCTTATCTGAGGTTACAGATGTTTCTCCCTGCAATCTTGATTACAGCTTGTGCTTCATCCAGCCCAGCATTTCACATGATGTACTCTGCATATAAGTTAAATAAGCAGGGTGACAATATACAGCCTCAACGTACTCCTTTCCCAGTTTGGAATCAATCCATTGTTCTACGTGCAGTTCAAACTGTTGCTTCTTGATCTGCATCAGCTTTCTCAGGAGGCACGTAAGGTGGCCTGGTATTCCCACCTCTTGAAGAATTTTCCACACTTTGTTGTGATCCACACAGTCAAAAGCTTTGGCATAGTCAATGAAGAAGATGTTTTTCTGGAACTGTCTTGCTTTTTCTTTGATCCAACAGATGTTGGCAATTTGCTCTCTGGTTCCTCTGACTTTTCTAAATCCAGCTTGAACATCCGGAAGTTCTTGGTTCACATACTGTTGAAGCCTGGCTTGAAGAACTTTGAGCATTACTTTGCTAGTGTGTGAGATAAGTGCAATTGTGTGGTAGTTTTAACATTCTTTGGCATTGCCTTTCTTTGGGATTGGAATGAAAAGTGAGCTTTTCCAGTCCTGAGGCCACTGTTGAGTTTTCTAAATTTGCTGACATGTCAGTGCAGCACAACCAAGTTGTATACTATGGTATTTATTCCAAAAATAGTGCTGATATATTTTGGGTGTTATATTTACTGTGGCTTTCTTATGGGGTGTTCCACCTCCTGATAGTTCCTAGGAAAAAATATGCTCACCTGGTCACTTCTAAGTCATGGTCCTAGCCATATGAAAGCACCCTGTGATCTGGCACAGAACAAGAAACACTGGATGAATATGTGAGAATGCAGTAAGTGATATCAGTGATACTCAGGGAATGTGAAAGCCAAGCATCTCAGTCTAGTTGGGATGCCTCTAAATGCCACTCAAACCCCAGCACTGCCTGAGTCAGTAGAGGCTGTCAGCAGCCTGCACAGCACTGGATTTGTCCCCTTCCCACTCTTCAGTTCAGTTCAGTCTCTCAGTCGTGTCCAACTCTACAACTCCAGAGACTGCAGCACGCTAGGCTTCCCTTTCCATCACCAGCTCCGCAACTTGCTCAAACTCATGTCCATTGAGTCGCTGGTGCCATTCAACCATCTCATCCTCTGTCATCCCCTTCTCTTCCTGCCTTCAGCATCCTTTCTCAGCATCATGCTGCCTTTCTCAGCATCAGAGTCTTTTCAGTGAGTCAGCTTTTCAATTCAGGTGGCTAAAGTTGGAGCTTCAGTTTCAGCATCAGTCCTTCCAATGAATATTCAGGGTTAATTACCTATAGGATTGACTGATTTGATCTCCTTGCTGTCCAAGGGACTATAGAGAGTCTTCTCAAGCACCATAATTTGAAAGCATCAGTTCTTTGGCACTCAGCCTTCTTTATGGTCCAACTCTCACATCCATACATGACTACTGGAAAAACCATAGCTTTGACTAGACAGACCTTTGTCAGCAAAGTAATTTCTCTGCTTTCAAATACACTGTCTAGGTCTGTCAAAGCTTTTCTTCCAAGGAGCAAGCATCTTTTAACTTCGTGGATGCAGTCACCATCTGCAGTGATTCTGTAGCCCAAGAAAATAAAATCTGCCACTGTTTCCATTTTTTTCCCCATCTATTTATTTGCCATAAAGTGATGGAACCAGATGCCATGATCTTAGTTTTTTGAATGTTGAGTTTTAAAGCAGCTTTTTCACTCTCCTCTTTCATCTTCATCTAAAGGCTCTTTCATTAAATGAAAGTGAAAGTGAAGTCGTTCAGTCATGTCCGACTCTGTGTAACCCCATGGACTGTAGCCTACCAAGCTCCTCTGTCCATAGGATTTTCCAGGCAAGAGTACTGGAGTGGGTTGCCATTTCCTTCTCCAGGAGACCTTCCCAACCCAGGGATTGAACCCAGGTCTACCGCACTGCAGGCAGAATGCTTTACTGTCTGAGCCACCGGGGAGTATTTTCATTACATGAATATGTCTCAAAAAGAATATCCAGTTGTTGCAGGAACTTTCTCTATATATTTCCTTTGTGTTTTTGTCAAAATAATCTTGGTCTATTTCTTAATTTTTATGGATCCAATTCCATTAACCTATTCTTCTGTGTTTATTGTGTATTACTGTAGTTGTATACTAAGTCTTAAAACCATGGAGTGTTAGCTTTTCTATTCTCTACTTTAAGTTGTTTAGACTATTCTAGATAATTTGAATTTTAATATAAACTTTAGGATTACTTTGTCATTTTCTATCAAAGAAATTCTGGTACTGTTTTCTCTGGGATATCTTGGAATCCTAAGAATCTATTTGGGGAGAATTGGCTTTTAAGAACATTGAGCATTTCAACCTCTAAAAATGGTATATCACTACACTTATTTAGGTCATTTTTATTTCTTTCAGCAATATCTGGTAGTTGTGAATGTACACAGGCCTTGCATATTTTTTATTTTGTTTATATCTGAGCATTTCATAAGTTTTATATTATGTCAATAATATTTTTCAATTTCAACTTCTGATTAGTTATTACTAGTATATAAAAGTACCATTGATTTTTCTATGTAGATCTTTTATCTTGCAACCTTGCTAAACTCATTTATTAGTTCTGCTAGCTTTTTTGTTGATTCCATTGGAATTTCTTCCTATTCAGGTACATGCCTTCTGTAAAAATAACTTCACTTATTTATTTCCAAACTGGATGCCATTTATTTATTTCTCACAACATAGTAGATGGGCTAGAAATTTTAGTACAACTTGAAATGAAGATACAAAATCAGATGTCCTTGGTTTTTAGCTCATCTTTGAGAGAAAGCATTCAGAATTTCAAAATTAATTATGCCGTCACATTTGATTAAATGCCCTTTATCAGATGAGGGAGTTTCACTTTTATTTTTATCAAAAATGGATATTAAAGATATCAAATGCTTAGTGATATATAATTACATATGTAATATACACTTCATATATATATAATGCATATATTATCCATACATTCATCGGTGGACACTTAGGTTGTTTCCATATCTTGGTGACTGTAAACAATGCTGCAATGAACACAGGGTACATATATCTTCTTGATTTAGTGTTTTCATTTCCTTTGGGTAAATATCCAGAAGTGGAGGAGCTGGAACCTATAGTGGTTCTATTTTTTACTGTTTGAGGACTCTACACATTGTTTACGATAGTGCCTGAACCAATGTACATTCCCACCAACAGTATACAAGTACAACTTCACTAGCCCTTGCTAATTTTCTAATTTTTCTAAATTTATTTATTTTTTAATCAAAAGATAATTGCTTTACAAAATATTGTTGTTTTCTGTCAAACATAAGCATGAATCAGTCATAGGTATGCATATGACTTCCCTCCCTCTTGAACCTTCCTGTCATCACCCTCCCCATCCCACCCCTCTAGGTCTGTACAGAGCTCCTATTTGAGTTCCCTGTGTCATACAGCAAGTTCCCATGTTGCTGTGCTTAGTCATTCATTCATGTCTGACTCTTTCTGACCCCATGGACTGGGGCGCACCAGGCTCCTCTGTCCAAAGGGATTCTCCAGGCAAAAAAACTGGAGTGTGTTGTCATGACCTCCTCCAGGGGACCTTCCCAACACAGGGATGGAACCCACATCTCCCACATTGCAGGAGGATTCTTTACTCTGAGCCACCAGGGAAGCCCAGTTCCCATTGGCTATCTATTTTATATATGGTAATGTAAGTTTCCATGCTACTCTCTCCATACATCTCACCCTCTCCACCTCTCTCTCCCATGTCCATAAGTCTGTTTTCTGTGTCTGTTTCTCCGTTGCTGACTGCAAATAAATTCATCAGTACTATATTTCCAGATTCCATACATATATGCTGCTGTTGTTGTTCATTTTCTCAGTCGAGTCTGACTATTTGCAACCTAATGGACAAGCCAAGCTCCTCTGTCCTTCACCATCTCCCAGAGCTTGCACAAATTCATGTCTATTGAGTCAGTGATGCCATCCAACCATATCATCCTCTGTCATCCCCTTTTCCTCCTGCCTGCAATCTTTCCCAGCATCAGGGATTTTTCAAATGAGTCAGCTTTTCACATCAGGTGGCCAAGTAGTGGAGCTTCAGCATCAGTCTTTCCGATGAATATTCAGGACTGATTTCCTTTAGGATTGACTGGTTTGATCTCCTTGCAGTCCAAGGGACTCTCAAGAGTCTTCTCCAACACACAGTTCAAAAGCATCAATTCTTTGGCTCTCAGCTTACTTTATGGTCCAAATCTCACATCCATACATGACTACTGGAAAAACCATAGCTTTGACTAGACAGATGTTTGTCGCTCTGCTTTTTAGTATGCTGTCATGGTTTGTCACAACTTTTCTTCCAAGGAGCAAGTGTCTTTTAATTTCATGGCTGCAATCACCATCTGCAGTGATTTTGGAACCCAAGAAAATAAAGTCTGTCACTGTGTCCATTGTTTCCTCATCTATTTGCCATGAAGTGATGGGACCAGATGCCATGATCTTCATTTTCTGAATGTTGAGTTATAAAACAGCTTTTTCACTCTCCTCTTTCACTTTCATCAAGAGACTCTTAGTTCTTAGCTTTCTGCCATAAGAGTGGTGCAATCTGCAAATCTGAGGTTACTGATGTTTCTCCCAGCAATCTTGATTCCAGCTGTGCTTCATCCAGCCCAGCACTTTGCATGATGTACTCTGCATATAAATTAAATAAGCAAGATGACAATATACAGCTTTGATGTACTCCTTTCCCAATTTGGAGCCAGTCTATCGTTCCATGTGCAGTTAGAACTGCTGCTTCTTGACAGGCATACAGGCTTCTCAGGGGACATGAAAGGTGACCTGGTATTCCCATCTCTTGAAGAATTTTTCACACTTTGTTGAGATACACAAACTCAAAGCTTTCACACAGTCAGTGAAGCAGTATTAAATTTTTTTTCTGGAATTCTCTTGCTTTTGCTATGATCCAATGGATGCTGACAATTTGATCACTGGTTCTTCCGCCTTTTCTAAATCTAGCTTGAACATTTGGAGCTTCTTGGTTCATGTACTGTTGAAGCCTAGCTTGCAGAATTTTGAACACTACTTTGCCAGCATGTGAAATAAGTACAATTGTGCAGTAGTTTGAGCATTCTTTGGCATTGCCTTTCTTTGGAATTGGAATGAAAACTGACCTTTTCCAGTCCTCTGGCCACTGTTGAGTTTTCCAAATTTGCTGACGTTAACAGCATCATCTTTTAGGATTTGAACTGGCACAGCTAGAATTCCATCACCTTCACTAGCTTTGCTTCTAGTGATGCTTCCAAAGGCCCACTTGACTTCACACTCTAGGATGTCTGTCTAGGTGAGTGATCACACTATTGTGGTTATATGGCTTATTAAGGTCTACAGTGTCAGACTTTATTTTGGGGGGCTCCAAAATCACAGTCCAAGGAGATCCAACAAGTCCATTCTGAAGGAGATCAGCCCTGCGATTTCTTTGGAAGGAATGATGCTAAAGCTGAAACTCCAGTACTTTGGCCACCTCATGCGAAGAGTTGACTCATTGGAAAAGACTCTGATGCTGGGAGGGATCAGGGGCAGAGAGGAGAAGGGGACGACAGAGGATGAGATGGCTGGATGGCATCACTGACTCGATGGACGTGAGTCTCAGTGAACTCCGGGAGTTGGTGATGGACAGGGAGGCCTGGAGTGCTGCGATTCATGGGGTCGCAAAGAGTCAGACACGACTGAGCGACTGATCTGATCTGATCTGATCTGAAAATCACTGCAGATGGTGATTGCAGCCATGAAATTAAAAGACGCTTACTCCTTGGAAGGAAAGTTATGACCAACCTAGATAGCATATTCAAAAGCAGAGACATTAGTTTGCCAACAAAGGTCCGTCTAGTCAAGGCTATGGTTTTTCCAGTAGTCATGTATGGATGTGAGAGTTGGACTGTGAAGACTGCTGAGCACCGAAGAACTGATGCTTTTGAACTGTGGTGTTGGAGAAGACTCTTGAGAGTCCCTTGGACTGCAAGAAGATCCAACGAGTCCATTCTAAAGGAGATCAGTCCTGGGTGTTCATTGGAAGGACTGATGCTGAAGCTGAGACTCCAATACTTTGGCCACCTCATGCGAA
>NW_011492233.1:52639-55852 GCF_000754665.1 Bison bison bison | reverse complement strand
AGACAGCCTACTCCAGTGTTCTTGCCTAGAGAATCCCAGGGACGGGGAAGCCTGGTGGGCTGCCGTCTATGGGGTCGCACAGAGTCGGACAGGACTGAAGTGACTTAGCAGCTTAGTAGCATGCATGAAATATTCCCCTGATGCTCTAATTTTTGAGGCAATCTCTTGTCTTTCCCATTCTATGGTTTTCCTCTATTTCTTTGCATTGTTCATTTAGAAAGGCTTTCTTATCTCTCCTTGTTATTCTTTGGAATTCTGCATTCATATGGGAATATCTTTCCTTTTCTCCTTTGCCTTTTGCTTCTCTTCTTTTCTCAGCTATCTGTCAGGCCTCCTTAGACAATCATTTTGATTTTTTACATTTCTTCTTCTTCTTGGAGATGGTTTTGATCACCATCTCCTGTACAATATTCATGAACAATGTTCATTTGATCATGAAACTCTGTCCATAGTTCTTCAGGAACTCTGTCAGATATAATCCTTTAATTCTCTTTTTCACTTCCCTGTATAATCACAAGGTATTTGATCTAGGTCATACATGAATGGCCTAGTGGTTTTCCCTACTGTTTTAATTTTAAGTCTGAATTTGGCAATAAGAATTTTGTGGTCTGAGCCACAGTAATCTCCTGGTCTCGTGTTATATATAATATTTATCTTTCTTTTTCTCACTTACTTCACTCTGAATAATAGGTTCTAGGTTCATCCACCTTGTTAGAACTGACTCAAATGTTTCCCTTTTCATGGTTGTGTAATAGTCCATTTGTATGTGTACAACAGCTTCTTTACTCACTCATTTGTCAGTGGACATCTAGGTTGTTTCCATGTTCTAGATATTATAAATATTTCTGCAATAAACACTAGGGTATATGTGTCTTTTTCAATTTTGGTTTCCTCAGGGTATATGCCCGGGGTGAGATTGCTGGGTCATATGGTGGCTTTTTCCCTGTTTTTTAAGGACTCTCCATACCATCTTCCATAGTGGCTATATCAATTTACATTGCAACCAACAGTGCAAGAGTGTTCCCTTTTCTCCACACCCTCTCCAGCATTTATTGTTTGTAGACTTTTTGATGATGGCCATTCTGACTGGTGTGAGGTGATACTTCATTGTAGTTTTGATTTGCATTTCTCTGCTGCTGCTGCTAAGTCACTTCAGTTGTGTCCAACTCTGTGTGATCCCATGGACGGCAGCCTACCAGGCTCCCCCGTCCCTGGGATTCTCCAGGCAAGAACACTGGAGTGGGTTGCCATTTCCTTCTCCAATGCATGAAAGTGAAAAGTGAAAGTGAAGTCGCTCAGTCATGTCTGACTCTCAGCGACCCCATGGACTGCAGCCCACCAGGCTCCTCCATCCATGGGATTTTCCAGGCAAAAGTACTGGAGTGGGGTGCCATTGCGTTCAGAGCTTTTGAACTGTGACGTTGGAGAAGAGTCTTGAGATTCACTTGGACGGCAAGGAGATCCAACCAATCCATCCTAAAGGAGATCAGTCCTGGGTGTTCATTGGAAGGACAGATGCTGAAGCTGAAACTCCAATACTCTGACCACCTCATGTGAAGAGTTGATTCATTGGAAAAGACCGTGATGCTGGGAGGGCTTGGGGACAGGAGGAAAAGGGGACGACAGAGGATGAGATGACTGGACAGCATCAGCGACTTGATGGACATGAGAATGAGTGAACTTCGGGAGTTGGTGACAGACAGGGAGGCCTGGCATGCTGCGATTCATGGGGTCTCAAAGAGTCACACACGACTGAGCAACTGAACTGAACTCAATAATGAGAATATTGAGCATCTTTTCTTGTGTTTGTTAGCCATCTTCTTATATGTCTTCTTTGGAGAAATGTCTGTTTCAGTCTTTTTCCCACTTTTTGATTAGGTTGTTTGTTTTTCTGGTGTCGATTTGTATGAGTTGCTTGTATATTTTGATAAAAAATCCTTTGTCAGTTTTTTCATTTGTTACTGTTTTCTCCCATTCTGAGGGTTGTCTTTTCACCTTCCTTATAGTTTCCTGTGCTATGCAAAAGCTTTTAAGTTTAATGAGGTCCCATTTGTTTATTTTTGTTTTTATTTCTATTACTCTAAGAAGAGGGTCATAGAGAATCTTGTTTTGATTTATGTCATCAAGTCTTCTGCCTATGTTTTCCTCTAAGAGTTTTACATTTTCTGGTCTTATATATAGGTCTTTAATCCATTTTGAGTGTATATTTGTGTATGGTGTTAGGAAGTTTTCTAATTTCATTCTTTAACATGTAGCTGTCCAGTTTTCCCAGCACCACTTATTGAAAAGGCCTTTTCCCATTATATATTCTTGCTTCCTTTGTCAAAAATAAGGTACCCATAGGTGCGTGGGTTTATTTCTGGGCTTTCTATCTTGTTCCATTGGTTTATATTTCTCTTTTTGTGCCAGTACCATACTGTATGATGACTGAAGCTTTATAGTATAATCTGAAGTCAGGAAGGTTGATCCCTCCAGCTCCATTCTTCTTTCTCAAGACTGGTTTGCTATTCGGGGCCTTTCGTGTTTCCATATGAACTGTGAAATTTTTTGTTCTAGTTCTGTGGAAAATGTCATTGATAATTTGATAGAGATCACATTAAATCTGTATATTGCATTTGGTAGTATAGTCATCTTCACAGTGTTGATTCTTCCTACCCAGGAACACAAAATAGCTCTCCCTCTGTTTATGTCATCTTTAATTTCTTACATCAGTGTCTTGTAATTTTCTATATACAATTCTTTTGTCTCCTAAGGTAGGATTATTCCTAGATATTTTATTCCTTTTTCTGCAAAGGTGAATGGGATTGATTCCTTAATTTCCCTTTCTGATTTTTCTTTGTTAGAATATAGGAATGTAGGTGATTTCTGGGTATTGATTTTGTATCCTGTGACTTTGCTAAATTCATTGATTAGTTCTAGTAATTTTCTGATGGTGTCTTTAGGGTTTTCTATCTATACTATCAGTAGTGTAGGAGCTACCTCACTTCCGAGGTCAGGGGCAGCGACCAAGAGTGCCAGGCTGCGATGGCACAGGAGCGGCCAAGAGGAGTTACCCAACATCCGAGGTCAGGGGTGGTGGCCGGGAGGAGCTACCCCACGTCCGAGGTCAGGGGCAGTGGCTGAGAGTGCCAGGCTGTGATGGTGCAGGAATGGCCGAAAGGAGCTACCCCATGTCTGAGGCCAGGGGCAGCGGCCAGGAGGAGCTACCCCACG
>NW_011492233.1:48197-51877 GCF_000754665.1 Bison bison bison | reverse complement strand
CCAAAATGCAGTACTTGAATGCAATCTCAAAAACAACAGAATGATCTCTGTTCGTTTCCAAGGCAAACCATTTAATATCACAGTAATCCAAGTCTATGCCCCAACCAGTAATGCTGAAGAAGCTCAAGTTGAAAGGCTCTATGAAGACCTACAAGACTTTTTAGAACTAACACACCAAAAAGATGTCCTTTTCATTGTATGGGACTGAAATGAAAAAGTAAGAGGTCAAGAAACACCTGGAGTAACAGGCAAATTTAGCCTTGGAATACGGAATGAAGCCAGGCAAAGGCTAATAGAGTTTTGCCAAGAGAACGCACTGTTCATAGCAAAAAACCCCCTTCCAACAACACAAGAGAAGGCTCTACACATGGACATCACCAGATGATCAACACCAAAATCAGATTGATTATATTCTTTGCAGCCAAAGATGGAGAAGCTCTATACCGTCAACAAAAACAAGACCGGGAGCTGACTATGGCTCAAATCATGAACCCCTAATTGCCAAATTCAGACATAAATTGAAAAATGTAGGGAAAACCACTAGACTATTCAAATCAAATTTCTTATGATTATACAGAGGAAGTGAGAAATAGATTTAAGGGCCTAGATCTGATAGATAGAGTGCCTGATGAACTATGGATGGAGGTTCATGACATTATATAGGAGACAGTGATCAAGACGATCCCCATAGAAAAGAAATGGAAAAAAGCAAAATGGCTGCCTAGGGAGGCCTTACAAATAGCTGTGAAAAGAAGGGAAGTGAAAAGCAAAGGAGAAAAGGAAAGATATAAGCATCTGAATGCACAGTTCCAAAGAATAGCAAGGAGAGATAAGAAAGCCTTCCTCAGTGATCAATGGAAAAGAAATAGAGGAAAACAACAGAATGGGAAAGACTAGAGATCTCGTCAAGAAATTTAGAGATACCAAGGGAACATATCATGCAAAGATGGGCTCGATAAAGGACAGAAATGGTATGGGCCTAACAGAAGCAGAAGATATTAAGAAGAGGTGGCAAGAATATACAGAAACTGTACAAAAAAGATCTTCACGACCCAGATAATCACGATGGTGTGATCACTGACCTAGAGCCAGACATCCTGGAATGTGAAATCAAGTGGGCCTTAGAAAGCATCACTACGAACAAAGCTAGTGGAGGTGATGGAATTCTAATTGAGCTATTTCAAATCCAGAAAGATGATGCTGTGAAAGTGCTGCACTCAATATGCCAGCAAATTTGGAAAACTCAGCAGTGGCCACAGGACTAGGAAAGGTCAGTTTTCATTCCAATCCCAAAGAAAGGCAATGCCAAAAAATGCTCACACTACTGCACAATTGCACTCATCTCACATGCTAGTAAAGTAATACTCAAAATTTTCCAAGCCAGGCTTCAGCAATACGTGAACTGTGAACTTCCAGATGTTCAAGTTGGTTTTAGAAAAGACAGAGGAACCGGAGATCAAATTTCCAACATCCTCTGGATCATCAAAAAAGCAAGAGAGTTCTAAATGATCTATTTCTGCTTTATTGACTATGCCAAAGCTTTTGACTGTGTGGATCACAATAAACTGTGGAAAATTCTGAAAGAGATGGGAACACCAGACCACCTGACCTGCCTCTTGAGAAACCTATATGCAGGTCAGGAAGCAACAGTTAGAACTGGACATGGAACAACAGACTGGTTCCAAATAGGAAAAGGAGTACGTCAAGGGTGTATATTGTCACCCTGCTTATTTAACTTACATGCAGTGTACACCATGAGAAACGCTGGACTGGAAGAAGCACAAGCTGGAATCAAGATTGCTGGGAGAAATCTCAATAACCTCAGATATGCATAGAACAGCACTCTTATGGCAGAAAGCGAAGAACTAAAGAATATCTTGATGAAAGTGAAAGAAAAGAGTGAAAAAGTTGGCTTAAAGCTCAACATTCAGAAAATGAAGATCATGGCATCTGTTCCCATCACTTCATGGGAAATAGATGGGGAAACAGTGAAAACAGTGTCAGACTTTATTTTGGGGGGCTCCAAAATCACTGCACATGGTGCTTGCAGCCATGAAATTAAAAGACGCTTACTCCTTGAAAGGAAAGTTATTACCAACCTAGATAGCATATTCAAAATCAGAGACATTACTTTGCCAACAAAGGTCCGTCTAGCCAAGGCCATGGTTGTTCCAGTAGTCATGTATGGATGTGAGAGTTGGACTGTGAAGAAATCTGAGCGTCTAAGAATTGATGCTTTTGAACTGTTTTGGAGAAGACTCTTGAGAGTCCTTTGGACTGCAAGGAGATCCAAGTAGTCCATTTAAAGGAGATCGGCTCTGGGTGTTCTTTGGAAGGACTGATGCTAAAGCTGAAACTCCAGTATTTTGACCACCTCATGCAAAGACTTGACTCATTGGAAAAGACTCTGATGCTAGGAGGGATTGGGGGCAGGAGGAGAAGGGGACGACAGAGGGTGAGATGGTTGGATGGCATCACTGACTCAATGGACGTGAGTTTGAGTGAACTCCGGGAGTTGGTGATGGACAGGGAGGCCTGGCGTGCTGCGATTCATGGGGTCACAAAGAGATGGACACGACTGAGTGACTGAAATGAACTGAACTGAACTGAATCTATAGTATTATGTTATCCGCCAACAGTGAGAACTTTATTCTTCTTTTCCAATCTGGATTCCTTTTATTTATTTTTCTTCTCTGATTGACATAGCTAAGACTTCCAAAACCATGTTGAATAACTGTGGCGAGAGTGGACACCTTTGTCTTGTTCCTGATCCTAAAGGGAATGCTTTCAGTTTTTCAACATTGAGAATGTTTGCTGTTGGTTTATCACATATGGCCTTACTCTATTGAGGTAAGTTTCATCTATACCAATTTTCGTCTATACCAATTTATGAATTTTAATCATAAATTGGTGCTAAATTTTGTCAAAGACTCGTTTTGCATCTATTTAGTTGATCATATGATTTTTATCTTTCAATTTCATAATGCGGTGGATCACATTTATTGATTTGCATATATTGAAGAATTCTTGCATCCCTGAAATAATCCCAACTTGATCATGGTGTTTGAGCTTTTTAATGTGTTGTTGAATTCTGTTTGCCAGGGTTTTGTTGAGGATATTTTCATCTATGTACATCCCTGTAGTTTTCCTTTTTTTGTTGTCTTTCCAATCCCAAAGAAAGGCAATGCCAAAGAATTCTCAAACTACCACACAATTGCACTCATCTCACACGCTAGTAAAGTCATGCTTAAAATTCTCCAAGCCAGGCTTCAGCAATATTTACACCATGAAATTCCAGATGTTCAAGCTGGATTTAGAAAAGGCAGACGAACCAGAGATCAATTTGCTAACATCCACTGGATCATCGAAAAAGCAAGAGAGTTCCAGAAAAACATCTATTTCTGCTTTATTGACTTATGCCAAAGCTTTTGACTGTGTAGATCACAATAAACCATGGAAAGTTCTGAAAAAGATGGCCATACCAGAGCACCTGACCTGCCTCTTGAGAAACGTATATTCAGGTTAGGAAGCAACAGTTAGAACTGGACATGGAACAACAGACTGGTTCCAAATAGGAAAAGGAGTAAATCAAGGCTGTATATTGTCACCCTGCTTATTTAACTTATATGCAGAGTACATCATGAGAAACGCTGGGCTGGAAGAAGCGCGAGCTGGAATCA
>NW_011492233.1:47881-47997 GCF_000754665.1 Bison bison bison | reverse complement strand
ATGGGCTCGATAAAGGACAGAAATGGTATGGGCCTAACAGAAGCAGAAGATATTAAGAAGAGGTGGCAAGAATATACAGAAACTGTACAAAAAAGATCTTCACGACCCAGATAATC
>NW_011492233.1:34738-47549 GCF_000754665.1 Bison bison bison | reverse complement strand
AGAGGATGAGATGCTTTGGATGGCATCATCGACTCAATGGACATGGGTTTGGGTGGACTCTGGGAGTTGGTGATGGACAGGGAGGCCTGGCGTGCTGTGGTTCATGGGGTTACAAAGAATCAGACACGACTGAGTGACTGAACTGAACTGTCTGATTTTGGCATCAGGGTGATGGTGGCCTCATAGAATGAGTTTGTCATATTTTTAAAGAGTTTTACAATGATAGGCATTAGCTCTCTCTAATGTTTGATAGAATTCACCTGTGAGGCCATCTTGTCCTGGGCTTTTTTTGGGGGGTGGGGGGGGCGGAGATTTTTTTATCAGTTTCAACTTCAGTGCTTGTAGTTGGATTGTTCATGATTTCTATTTCTTCCTGGTTCAGGCTTGGAAGATTGAACTTTTCTAAGAATCTGTCCATTTTTTCCAGGTTATCCATTTTATTGCCATATAGTTGCTTATAATAGTCTCTTATAATCCTTTGTATTTCTATATTGTCTCTTGTAACCTCTTATTTTTCATTTCTAATTTTGTTGATCTGAGTCTTGTCTCTTTTTTCTTGATGAGTCTGGCTAAAAGTTTGTTATTTTTGCTTATCTTCTCAAAGAACCAGCTTTTAGTTTTATTAAGCTTTACTATTGTTTCTTTCATTTCCTTTTCACTTATTTCTGCTCTGATCTTTATGAATTCTTTCCTTCTGCTAATTTCAGGGCCATTTATTTTGTTGTTCTTCTTCTTCCAGTTGTTTGAGGTGTAAAGTTATCTTTTTTTTTTTTTCTTGTTTCTCGAGGTAGGATTGTCTTGCTATAAACTTCTGTCTTAGAACTGCTTTTGCTGCATCACAAAGGTTTTGAGTTGTCATGTTTTCATTGTCTTTCATTTTTAGGACTATTTTTATTTCCTTTTTTATTTCTTCAGTAACTTGTTCGTTATTTAGAAATGTACTTTTTAATCTCCATGTGTTTGTGTTTTTTATAGATTTTTCTTGTAATTGATATCGAATCTCATAGTGTTGTGGTCAGAAAATACACTTGATATGATTTCAATTTTCTTAAATTTACTGAGGTTTGATTTGTGACCCAGGATGCGATCTCTCCTGGAGAATGTTCCATATGCACTTGAGAATAAGGTGTTTCTTCTGCATTTGGTTGGAATGTCCTAAAGATATCAATATGATCCATCTTGTCTAATGTATCATTTAAGACTTGTGCTTTCTTATTAATTTTCTGTATTGATGATCTCTACATAAGTGTAAGTGAAGTGTTAAAGTCTCCTACTATTATTGTGTTACTGTCAATTTCTCCTTTTATGTCTGTTAGTGTTTGTCTTATGTATTGAGGTGCTCATATGTTGGGTGCATAGATATTTACAATTATGTCTTCCTCTTGGATTGATCCCTTGATCATTATGTAGTGTCCTTCCTTATTTCCTATAATGGTCTTTATTTTAAGGACTATTTTTCTGACATGCAGGTTGCTACTCCAGGTTTCTTTTGATTTCAATTTGCGTGAAATATATTTTTCCATCCACTCACATTCAGTCTAAATGTGTCTTTAGATCTGAAGTGGGTTTCTTGTAGACAGCATATATATGGATCTTATTTTTGTATCCATTCAGCCAGTCTGTGTTTTTTGGTTGGAGCATTTTATCCATTTACATTTACAGTAATTATTGATATATATGCTTCTATTGCCATTTTCTTAATTGTTTGGGGTTTGTTTTTGTAGATCTTTTTCTTCTCTTGTATTTGCTGACCATATAAGTCCCTTTAACATTTGTTGTAAAGCTGGTTTGGTGGTAATGAACTCTCAACTTTTGCTTGTCTGTAAAGTTTTTGACTTCTCAATGAATTTTTAATGAGATTCTTGCTGGGTAGAATAATCTTAATTGTAGATTTTTCCCTTTCAGTACTTTAAATATATCCTGCCATTCCCTTCTGGCCTGCAGAGTTTCTGCTGAATGACCAGCTGTTAAGCGTATGGGGTTTCCTTTGTTTGTTAGTTGTTCCTTTTCCCTTGCTGCTTTTAATATTCTTTCTTTGTGTTTAATCTTTGTTAACTTAATTAGTATGTGTCTTGGCATGTTTCTCCTTGGATTTATCCTGTGTGGGACTCTTGACCATTTCCTTTTCTATCTGGGGGAAATTTTCAACTCTAATCTCTTCAAAAATTTTCTCATACACTTTCTTTTTCTCTTCTTGCTCTGGCACCCCTATAGTTCAAATGTTGGTGGTTTTAATCTTGTCCCAAAAGTCTCTGAGACTATCCTCAGTTCTTTTCAACTTTTTACGTTATTCTACTCTTCAGCAGTTATTTCCACCATTTTATTTACCAGCTCACTGATCCATTTATCTCCTTCATATATTCTGCTATCAGTTCCTTCTAGAGTATTTTTAATTTCAGTAATTGTGTTGTTTATCTCTGTATGTTTATTCTTTAATTCTCCTTAAGTTAAGTTAGGCTAAGTTAAGTTAAGTTAAGTTGCTCAGTTGTGTCTGACTCTTTGCGACCCTGTGAACTATAGCCTACCATGCTCTTCTGTAATTCTCCTAGGTCTTTGTTAATTGGTTCTTGCATTTTCTCCATACTATTTTCAAGGTTTTGGATCATCCTTACTATCATTATTCTGAATTATTTTTCAGGTAGTTTTCCTATTTCCTCTTCATTTATTTTGACTTGTGCATTTCTAGTTAATTCCTTCATTCATGCAGTATTTTTCAGCATTTTCATTATTTTTTTAACTTATTGTGTTTAAGACCTCCTTTTCTCAGGCTTCAGGGTAGAATTCTTTCTTCCTTTTGTTTTTTGCCATCATAATGTTGGTCCAGTGGTTTGTGTAAGCTTCGTGTAGAGTTTGACTTGTACCTGCATTCCATGGGGAACAGGTGAGTTTTTTTCTTTTCCTCTGATGGGCAGGGCCAATTGAGGTAATAATATTGTCTGTTAAAGATTGGTTTTGTATTTTTTGCCTTCTATGTTTTTTGGATGAGGTGTCCTGCACAGGGTGCTACTGGCAGCTGGGTGATGTCAGGTCTTGTATACTTTGGTTGCCATCATGAGAGTTATCACTATTTGATACTCACTAGGGTTAGAAGTTCTCTGGTAGTCTAGGGTTGTAGAGTCAGTGCACCCATTCCAAAGTCTCAGGGCTTGAATTCTGGCCATGAACAAGAATTCCACAGGTGGTTTATTATGACATTAAATGGGATTAAAACAAATAGCTAAAAATAAGAGACAAATGGCAATTACAAAATCAGGCAAATAATAATTAAAATAATGGAATATACATACATACATAAATGCCCATCAGCATAATCAAAAGAACCCAACAAAAATGAAGTATAATAGATTGACCTGCTGAACAAAGAAAGCCAAAAATGATATCCACCAGTTAAAAAAAAAAAAAAAACTAACTAAGCCACTGCTAGTCTGGATGAAGCACAAGCTGGAATCAAGATTGCTGGGAGAAATATCAATAACCTCAAATATGGAGATTACACCACCTTTATCACAGAAAGTGATGAAGATCTAACAAGCCGCTTGACAAGACTTTAAGAGGAGAGTGAAAATGCTGGTTTAAAGCTCAACATTCAGAAAACTAAGATCATGGCATCTGGTCCCATCAATTCATGGCAAATAGATGGGGAAACAATGGAAACAGTGACAAACTTTATTTTGGGGGCTCCAAAATCATTGCAGATGGTGACTGCAACCATGAAATTAAAAGACACTTACTCTTTAGAAGAAAAGCTATGGTCAACTTAGCACATTAAAAAGCAGAGACATTACTTTGCCAACAAAGGTCCATCTAGTCAAGGCTATGGTTTTTCCAGTAGTCATGTATGGATATGAGAGTTGGACTATAAAGAAAGCTGAGCACCAAACTATTGATGCTTTTGAACTGTGGTGTAGGAGAAGACTCTTCAGAGTCCCTTGGACTACAAGGAGCTCCAACTAGTCATTTCTCAAGAAAATCAGTCCTGAATATACATTGGATGAACTGATGCTGAAACTGAAGTTCCAATACTTTGGCAACCTGATGCAAAGAACGGACTCATTGGAAAAGATCCTGATGCTGGGAAAGATCAAAAACTGGAGGAGAAGCAGGCAACAGAGAATGAGATGGTCAGATGGCATCACCAACTCGGTGGACATCAGTTTGAGTAAACTTTGGAAGTTGGTGGTGGACACGGAAGCCTGACATGCTGCAGTCCATGGGGTTACAAAGAATAGGACATGACTAAGTGACTGAACTGAACTGAACTAAAGCACAATCTGGAAAACAACACTAAACCAAGGTGCCAACTGGGGAATAAAACAATGAAAACAAAACTAATGAATATGGTGAGAAAAAGAAAGGAACAATAGGGGAAAAAAGAATAGAAATGGAAATAGAGGTAGATAAAGAAGAGTTATATATATTAAAGATTAGCTGCAAGAAGAAATGAACATAAATGAGAGCAAACAAAGGAATAAAGGTAGAAAAAAAAATAATAAATTTTAAAATATTTTAAATTTAAAAAGTTATATTAAAATTTCTTAAATTAAATTTAAAATTGTAATTAAAATTTTATAAGAGAGGGGAAAAAAGAAACAAAAAATGAAAACACCACAGAACTGCAAAAGACCGATGTAGAGGCAGAAGTTTATAACAGAAATAAAAAGTGTGATTTTTTTAAAATCCCAAAAGCTTGGATTTAATAGTACTAATAAAATCGACAATGGGGGAGGGAGGGAAAAAAATGAAAGCAAAACAAAACAGAAAAATCTAAAAGAAACTACAGAACAATCAAAATTTAAGAATAATAAATATTTTGGTGGTCCTAAGATGGCGAAGGAATGGGACAGGGAGACCACTTTATCCCCCACAGATTCATCGAAAGATCATTTGAACGGTGAGAAAATTCCACAAAACAACTTCTGAACACTGGCAGAGGACACCAGGCACCCAGAAAGGCAGCCCATTCTCTTCAAAAGGAGGTTACCTCTATCACCTCCCTCCCCCTGCTCTTCTCTACCCAACTCTGTGAATCTCTTTGGGTGTTCCGGGCTATCAAGAACACTTAGGGAACTGATTAGTGGCTCACAGAACAAAGGACCGAGCAAATACCAGATGAGAGCTAGCCGGCTGCGGACGGCCCCGCCCCATGCCAGAGGCAGAGAGGCAGGCAAGAGACAACCAGAGCTGGAAGGTGAGGAGCAATATCGGCCCCAGTGATGGCATCCTCCACCAAACTTCAAGCAGGCTTCCAGTTGCTATCCAAGTCTTCCTGGGATCCTGGACGGTTGACAACCTCCAGGAGAGCTGAAATCAGAGATCAGCTCCCCAGAGTAGACACACGGCACACCAGAGATGGCACTAGCACTACACACCCAGCAAACTGAGGGGCTGGAACCAGGGAGGTGATTAGACGCAACTCCTACCTGGGGAGAATGCACTTACCAAGCACCTGGTCAGCTGAGCTGCTCAGACCTGGGAAGGGCACAAAACGCAGGCCCAACTGAGTCTGTGCCTTTGTGGAGTACCTGAGAACTTGAACCTGAGTGGCTTAGACCTGGGAAGTACACAAAAGCCAGGGCCTGCTTAGGACAGTTCCCCTGCAGAGCAACCTGGAGCCTGAGCAGTGTAGATCGGGAAAGCACACATGCCATGAGCTGGGGCAAACCAAGTGTGGCCCAGACACTGTGAGCACTCCCCACACATGCCAGTGATATTTATTTGCAGTGTTCCTCCCTTCCAACAGCACAACTGAATAAGTGAGCCTAAATAAGCAACTACCCTCAACCCTTGTGTCAGGACAGAAATTAGACACTGAAGAGACTTGCAAACAGAGGAAACCAAAATAAACAAAGAGGGAACTGCTTTAGAAGTGACAGGTGCAACGATTAAAACCCTGTAGTTTGCACTGACTATATTGGAAGGGGCCTATAGACCTTGAGAAGAAGTATAAGCTGGAACAAGGGACTATCTGAAATTGAACTGACCCCACACTGCCCTCAACATCTCCAGAGAAATTTCTACATATATTTTACTATTATCATTTTTTTTAATTTTTTAAATTTATTTTATTTTTAAGTTCTTTATTATTCCTTTAGTTTTCATTTTTATAACCTACTATTACCTTTCAAAAGAAATACCTTATTTTTAAAGCAAATTTCATATTTTTTTAACATTTTTTGTGATTTTTTTTTAATATTGCATTTTTGAGAGTCTAACCTCTACTCTAGATTTTTAATCTTAGATTTTTGGTATTTGTTATAAATTTTGTACTTTAAGAATCAATCTTCAGTACCCATTTTTACTTAGGAGTGTGATTACTGGCTTGATTGCTCTCTTCCCCCTTTTGATTCTCCTTTTTACACCCAGGTCACCTCTATCACTTACCTCTCCTTGTTCTTCTCTACCCAACTCTGTGAATCTCCTTCAGTATTCTGTGCTGTGGAGAACACTTAGGGAACTGATTACTGGATAGATATGTCTCTCTCCTTTTGACTCCCCCTCTTCTCCTCCTGGTCACCTCTATCTCCTTACTCCCTCTTCTCCTCTCTATGTAACTCTGTGAACCTCTCTCGGAGTTCCAAAATGTGGAGCACACATAGAGAATTAATTACTTGCTAGATTGCTCTCTCCCCTTTTGATTTCACCTCTTCTCCTCCTGGTCACCTCTATCTCCCTCCTCATTCTTCTCTTTTCCATGTAACTATGCGAACCTCTCTGGGTGTCCCTCACTGTAGAGAATCTTTTTCACCATTAGCCTAGATGTTTTATCATTGGTGCAGTATGGATGGAGAAGACTTGAGGATACTGTAAGAATAAGACTGCAAGGAAAGGCAGGAGGCTTAAATCCAAAACTTAAGAACACCAGAAAACTCCTGACTCTAGGGAACATTAATTGACAAGAGCTCATCCAAAAGCCTCCATACCTTCACTGAAACCAAGCTCCACACAAGAGCCAACAAGTTTCAGAGAAAGACATACCAAGCTAATTCTCCAACAAAGCAGGAACATAACCCCGAGCATTAAAATACAAGTGGCTAAAAGTCACACCAAACCCATAGACACCTCAAAACTCACTACTGGACACTTCATTGCACTCCAGAGAGAAGAGATCCAGTTCCACCTACCAGAACACTGAAGCAAGCTTTCCTAACCAGGAAACCTTGGCAAGCCATTCATCCAACCCAACCCACAGAGAGCAAGATCCACAATAAAGAGGAAATACAAACTTCCAGCACACAGAAGGGCCACCCCAAACACAGGAATCTAAACAAGATAACAAGGCATAGAAATATTCAGCAGGTAAACGAACATGATAAATGCCCACCAACCAAACAAAAGAGGAGGAAATAGGGAGTCTACCTGAAAAAGAATTCAGAATAATCATAGTAAAGATGATCCAAAATCTTGAAAATAAAATGGAGTCACAGATAAATAGGCTGGAGACAAGGATTGAGAAGATGCAAGAAATGTTTAACAAGGACTTAGAAGAAAAAAAAAAAAGAGTCAATCAATAATGAATAATGCAATAAATGAGATCAAAAACACTCTGAAGGGAACCAACAGTAGAATAACTTAGGCAGAAGATAGAATAAGTGAGGTGGAAGATACAATAGTGGAAATAAATGAAGCAGAGAGGAAAAAAGAAAAAAGAATTAAAAGAAATGAGGACAACATCAGAGACCTGTGGGACAATGTTAAACTCCCCAACATTCAAATCACAGGAGTCCCAGAAGAAGACAAAAAGAAAGGCCATGAGAAAATAGTTGAGATAATAGTTGAAAATTTCCCTAAAATGGGGAAGGAAATAGCCACCCAAGTCCAAGAAACCCAGAGAGTCCCAAACAGGATAAACCCAAGGTGAAACACCCCAAGACACATAATAATCAAATTAACGAAGATCAAACACAAAGAGAAAATATTAAAAGCAGCAAAGGAAAAGCAACAAATAACACACAAGGGGATCCCCATAGGATAAAACCTGATCTTTCAATAGAAAGTCTTCAAGCCAGAAGGGAATGGCAGGACATAGTTAAGTGATGAAACTGACAAACCTACAACCCACGTTACTGTACCCAGCAAGGATCTCATTCAAATATGAAGGAGAAATCAAAAGCTTTACAGACAAACAAAACTTGAGAGAATTCAACACCACCAAACCAGCTCCTCAACAAATGTTAAAGGATCTTTTCCAGACAGGAAACACAGAAAAGATGTATAAACTTGAACCCAAAACAACAAAGTAAATGACAATGGGATCATACTTATCAATAACTACCTTAAATGTAAATGAGCTGAATGCCCCAACAAAAAGACAGAGACTGGCTGAATGGATACAAAAACAAGACCCCTATGCTATCTACAAGAGACCCACCTCAAACCTAGGGACACATACAGACTGAAAGTGAAGGGCTGGAAAAAGACATTTCACACAAATGGAGACCAAAAGAAAGCAGGAGTAGCAATACTCATATCAGATAAAATAGGCTCTGAAATAAAGGCCATGAAAGAGACAAAGAAGGACACTACATAATGATCAAAGGATCAATCCAAGAAGATATAACAATTATAAATACATATGCACTCAACATAGGAGCAATACATAAGGCAAATGCTAACAAGTATGAAGGGGAAATTAACAGTAATACAATAATAGTGGGAGACTTTAATACCCCACTCACACCCATGGATAGATCAACTAAACAGAAAATTAGCAAGGAAACACGAACTTTCAATTGTACAGGGGACCAGTTAGACCTAATTTATTTCTATAGGACATTTCACCCCAAAACAATGACTTTCACCTTTTACTTAAGTGCACACTGAACCTTCTCTAGAATAAATCACATCCTGGGGCACAAATCTAGCCTTGGTAAATTCAAAAAAATCAAAATCATTCCAACCATCTTTTCTGATCACAATGCGGTAAGATTAGATGTCGATTACAGGGGAAAAAAATATTAAAAATACAAACATATGGAGGCTAAACAACACGCTTCTGAATAACCAACAAATCACAGAAGAAATCAAAATACGCATAGAAACAAATGAAAATGAAAACACAACAACCCAAAACCTATGGAACACTGTAAACCAGTGCTAAGGGGGAGGTTCATAGCAATACAAGCTTACCTCAAGGAACAAGAGAAAAATCAAATAAATAACCTAACTCTACACCTACAGCAACTAGAAAAAGAAGAAGTGAAGAACCTCAGGGTTAGTAGAAGGAAAGAAATCATAAAAATCAAGGCAGAAATAAGTGAAAAAGAAACAAAGGAGAACATAGCAAAAATCAACAAAACTAAAACCTGGTTGTTTGAGAAGATAAATAAAATATACAAATCATCACCCAGACACTTCAGGGGAAAAAGGGAGAAAAATCAAATCAACAATATTAGAAATGAAAATGGAGAAATCACAACAGACAACACATAAATACAAAGGATCATAAGAGACTATTACCAGCAACTATATGCCAATAAAATGGACAACTTGGAAGAAATGGACGAATTCTTAGAAGAGTATAACTTTCCAAAACTGAACCAAGAAGAAATAGAAACTCTTAACAGACCCATCACAAGCATGGAAATCCAAACTGTAATCAGAAATCTTCCAGCAAACAAAAGCCCAGGACCCGACGGCTTCACAGGTGAATTCTACTAAAAATTTACAGAAGAGCGAACACCTATCCTACTCAAACTCTTCCAGAAAATTGCAGAGGAAGGTAAACTTCCAAACTCACTCTATGAGGCCACTGTCACCCTAACACCAAAACCAGGCAAAAATGCCACAAAAAAAGAAAACTACAGGTCAATATCACTGATGAACATAGATGCAAAAATCCTTAACAAAATTATAGCAAACAGAATCCTACAACATATTAAAAAGATCAGACATCATGACCAAGTGGGCTTTATCCCAGGGATGCAAGGATTCGTCAATATCTGCAAATCAATCAATGTAATACTCTACATTAACAAATTGACTATATTATTAAAATAACCATATTATTATCTCAATAGATGCAGAGAAAGCCTTTGACAAAATTCAACATTCATTTATGATAAAAAAAAAAAACCTCCAGAAAGCAGGAATAGAAGGAACATACCTCAACATAATAAAAGCAATATATGACAAACCCACAGCAAAAATTATCCTCAGTGGTGAAAAATTGAAAGCCTTTCCCCTAAAGTCAGGAACAAGACAAGGGTGCCCACTCTCACCACTAATATTCACATAGTTTTGGAAGTTTTAGCCACAGCAATCAGAGAAGAGAAAGAAATAAAAAGAATCCAGACTGGAAAAGAAGTAAAACGCTCACTGTTTGCAGATGACATGATCCTCTACACAGAAAACCCTAAAGACTCTAAAACAGAAAACACTAAACAGAAAATTACTAGAGCTAATCAATGAATATAGTAAAGTTGCAGGATATAAGATTAACACACAGAAATCCCTTGCATTCCTATGCACTAACAATGAGAAAACAGAAGAGAAATTAAGGAAACTATCCCATTCACCATTGCAATGAAAAGAATAAAATACTTAGGAATAAATCTACCTAAAGAAACAAAAGACCTATATATAGAAAACTATAAAATACTGATGAAAGAAATCAAAGATGATACAAATAGATGGAGAAATATACCATGTTAATGGATCGGAAGAATCAATATAGTGAAAATGAGTATACTACCCAAAGAAATCTATAGATTCAATGCAATCCCTATCAAACTACCAACAGTATTTTCACAGAACTAGAACAAATAATTTCAAAATTTGTATGGAAATACAAAAAACCTCAAAGAGCCAAAGCAATCTTGAGAAAGAAGAATGGAACTGGAAGAATCAACCTGCCTGACTTCGGGCTCTACTACAAAGCAACAGTCATCAAGACAGTATGGTACTGGCACAAAGACAGAAATATAGATCAATGGAACAAAATAGAAAGCCAAGAGATAAATCCACATACCTATGGACACCTTATCTTTGACAAATGAGGCAAGAATATACAATGGAGAAAGACAATCTCTTTAGCAAGTGGTGCTGGGAAAACTGGTCAACCACTTGTAAAAGAATGAAACAAGCACATTCTAACACCATACACAAAATTAAACTCAAAATGGATTAAGGATCTAAATATAAGATCAGAAACTATAAAACTTTTAGAGGAAAACATAGGCAAAACACTCTCGGACATAAATCACAGCAGGATCCTCTAGGACCACCTCCCAGAGTAATGGAAATAAAAGCAAAAATATACAAATGGGACCTAATTAAACTTAAAAGCTTTTGCACAACGAAGGAAACTATAAACAAAGTGAAAAGACAGCCTTCAGAATGGGAGAAAATAATAGCAAATGAAGCAACTGACAAAGAATTAATCTCAAAAAACATACAAGCAACTCATGCAGCTCAGTTCCAGAAAAACAAACAACCCAATCAAAAAAAAAAAAGATGGAGGTGGGGGGAGAACTAAACAGATATTTCTCCAAAGAAGAGATACAGATTGCTTACAAACACATGAAAAGATGATCAACATCACTCATTATCAGAGAAATGCAAGGCAAAACCACAATAAGGTATCATCTCGCGCCAGTCAAAATGGCTGCTATCAAAAAGCAATCTTGAGAAAGAAGAATGGAACTGGAGAAAAAAACCTTCCTGACTTCAAATTTTCTACTAAGCTACAGTCATCAAGACAGTATGGTATTGGCCCAAAGAAAGAAATATAGATCAGTGGAAGAAAATAGAAAGCCAAGAGATACATCGATGAACCTTTGGACACCTTATCTTTGACAAAGGAAGCAAAGATATACAATGGAGAAAAGACAGTCTCTTCAACAAGTGGTGCTGTGAAAACTGGTCAACTACAAGTAAAAGAATGAAACAAACACTTTCTAACACCATATACAAAAATTAACTAAAAATGGATTAACGACATAAATGTAAGATCAGAAACTGTAAAACTCTTAGAGGAGAACATAAGCAGAATGTTTACTCTCCAACGTAAATCACAGCAAGATCCTCTATGACCCACCCCCACAGAGTAATGGAAATAAAAACAAAAATAAACAAATAATAAAATATAAACAAACAAAATTATTAACAAAAAAATAAAAAATAAACAAACTAAACTTAAAAGCTTTTACACAATGAAGGAAACCACAGGCAAAGTGAAAAGACCGTGCTCACAATGGGAGAAAATAGTACCAAATGAAACAAATGACAAAGAATTAATCTCCAAAACATACAAGCAGTGCATGTAGCTCAATAGCAGAAAAATGAACAATACAATCAAAAAGTGGGCAAAAGACCTCTGCGAGACATTTAGACATTTCTACAAAGAAGACATAGATATGACTAACAAACACGTGAAAAGATGCTCAACACCATTCATTGTTAGAGAAATGCAGATCAAAACCACAACACCAGTCACAATGGCCATCATCAAAATGTATACAAAAAATAAATGCTGGAGAAGGTGTGGAGAAAGGGATGTGGAGATTCCTTTAAAAACTGGAGAAAGAACTGTCATATGATCCAGCAGTCCCACTGCTGGGCATATACTGCAAGGAAACCAGAATTGAAAGAGACACATGTGCCCCAATGTTCATTGTAGCACTATTTACAATAACTAGGACATGGAAGCAACCTAGGTGTCCATTGGCAGATGAATGGATGAGAAATTTGTGGTACTTATACATAATGGAATATTACTCAAGCCAGAAAGAAAAACACCAATACAGTATACTAACGCATATATATGGAATTTAGAAAGATGGTAACAATAACCCTGTGTACGAGACAGCAAAAG